>NW_020799091.1:128052390-128059905 GCF_003259725.1 Athene cunicularia
CCCCACCCCCCTACAGTGAGATGGGGAGAAGAACTGGAAAGAATAGTAAAACTCATGGGTTGAGATAAGAACATTTAATAACTAAAAGAAAATAAAATAACAATATTAAAATGTAATAATAATAATAAAAGTAGTAGTAGTAGTAACGAAAGGGGATATAACAAAAAGAGAGAAATAAAACTGAAGGAAAAAAACCCAAAAGAAGTGACGTGCAATGCTATTTCTTGCCACTTGCTGACCTATAACCAGACAGTCCCTAAGCAGCAATCAGCCCTTTTGGATATCTCTGTCCATTCTGTATGCTGAGCATGATGTTCTATGGCATGGAATATCCCTTTGGCTAGTTCTGTTCCCTCCCAGATTCTTGTGCACCTGCTTGCTGGCAGACCATGGGAAACTGAAAAATAATTCCTTAATTTAGGATGTGCTACTTAGCAACAGCAGTGTGATATCAACATGATTCCCACACTAAATCCAAACCACACTGTACTAGTTACTAAAAGAAAATTAACTCCATCCCGTTTGCAACCAGGACAATAGGCTATTTGTATAATGTGTCCTCATGTTCCTACTTCTGGTTGGAACAGTGAAGACTTTGATAATCCTGCCTGTTCAGGTGTTGAAAAATGTGGTGACTCCAACCTAAACGGTGAAGAAACATATACTCAGATGCTGAGAAAAAAAAAAACCAAAACAAACAGATTATTAAGGAAAGATCCACCAATTAATTAATGAATTAATTCCCTTTGTATTGCTGTTCTCTTGCACTCATAACCAGGCATACAATGGTCTACTTTTTTCTCTAAGTTCTTCTCTGACTCTTTTGCTCTCTATGTCCTGCACTTAGTCTATGTCACATTTGTCTTCACTTTCAACACTTTCCTCACTTTAGAGAGTACTAGTTTTTTCACGCCTGATTCTTACACAGTGGGATCTTCTCAGGCTTTGATCAAACAATGTTGGAAAATAACTTGGTAGCTCATTCCTCTTGTACCTTTAAGGCTGTTATCTGTCACTTCAGCTTTTCAAACCTGAGTGTCCATATATCAATGAAGTTTAAATTTAGAAGCCTTACAAAAGTGATTTCTGCAGGAAAATGGGTTTGGCAAAATATGTACGGACAACTTTACACTCATACACACACATACACAGAGAGAGAAGCTGAGATGTGTTAAAATTAACATCTTTACTAGAAAAGATTAGATTTGCTTATTCAGGTCTCTTTTTCTGCCCTTTAAAATAAGTGATCTAGGAATCCACATGAATGTAAGACATGTGTGTAGATACACCCTTACTGTGATTCTGTTTTAACAAACTGGTTTGATGACACCTCCTTATAGCACAAATTTCCTCAATTTTTGGAAGAACTGATGTTAACTACTCCTGGGCTTTCATAAACACATATATACTATTGTTATAAACTGTAATTTCTGTCCATGCTGTATTTTAGATTCATGCAACGACCTGAAAGAATAGAAATCCCATTTTTCATTTCTGAGCTTAGTGTAGTGTTCCAGGTGTCAAAAAAGAAAAGAATTCCATTTCATATAATAGAGGAAAATAATTCAGATGCTAAATGTAGATATCATCATTTTAACTCTCCTTCATTCCACAAAAAAAACCAGCTCTAAGAGCTTTAATTTCTTAATAAAAAGTAGGAAGGTCGATGCAAAGAGAGCTCATTGAATTGGCATAAATAAGCAGCAAAATTTGGCTTGTATAAGACTCTTGGAACCTGCTATATCAGATACAGTGTTTTAGGCATGAGCAAGAGTTTCATTTCCATATTTCCACAAACTAAGCCACACAAAGATGAAAGAAAATGAAGTGCAATGAAGAAACTATGTATTTTAAAAAGATGTATATTTTGGTTTAAGTAGATATCCAGTTTAATGTTGAAGTCCTGCCTTCCATTTTTATATGCACATGCAGATGTATAAAGAACCATCACATAAGATGCCTGGTTGCCAATATGTACATGTGTCTGTATATGTTGGTGTGTACATGTAGTGTTCATTTCAGGAAGGTACGTGAGGAATAAGCTGTATATATGTACTATAGATAGGTTTTTCTATTTCTTAAAATCATGTTCTGATAGGCCTTGAAAATAGAGTCTGTAGCAAGGGCCTTATTTTTGCAGGACGAGAATGAGAGGCATGACATACACCAATACAGTTAACAGTCAAGCTCTGACGTTTATTAGAAAAACAAGTCCTTATATATTCTTGTGACAGCAAATCCGTGTGTTGCTCTGGCACATGTCATTTCAAAAACTCGTTCCTCTCAGCACTTTCAACAAGCGCTACTAAGTGTGCACAACCGGTAGATAAATTTCTGCTTTGTTATTCTACAGATTCCCTTCTTATCTATTTCTTCCCTAACAAGCATAAATTCTTTCACTTTTAGCCGTCATTAATCTAGACGCCATTAATCTTCTAACACAAGCGCGTCATTAATTTAGACATCGTTAATCTTCTAACTTGAATGCTGATGACACTTTTACATTGTCAGTGATGCAGACGGTTCACGACCTGGCATATGCACCCACAATTCCCCCTTTTCTTTTTATTAAGGCCTCCGTCCTATTTACCACACAAGACAGACAACATCTCATTAAAACAGGAAGACAGCATGTCAATAATCCCACTATGCACATTGTCTGGCAGTTACAAACAATGCCTAAATATAAATTGAGAGTGACCAGAAAGATTCACACAGCACATACCCTCAAATTCTTCACATCCATGTCCTGGTGCCAGTAACAAAAATCTATAGTCGCTTTATTCTGCAAAACAGCATGCCTTATACTACCTTCATCTGTCAATAAATTACTTACTATATTAGATGTTAAGTTAAATTGTTCTACACTCCAACAGGCTATTTTGTTCAAAATGGATAGAGCTTTTACAACCCCTACTACCGGGGGCTAAGAGAGATGCAGTAACAATCTCTCCAGGCCTCCATAATGCCATTTTATTAAAGGATACACAGAAATTTATAGACTACCTTAAAGTACCCGTGCAGCTACTTGATTGCTCATAGGCTAAGGCTACTTGTCCACGCGTCCTTTTGCCCTCTATGATTGGTCCTGGTGTGGTGTCCACGCGCCACTCTCCTGCTGGGCAAACATCTTGTTTTCCACAGTGCAGCTTCCTTATCTCTTTGCTATGCACGCAGTTTCTCAGCCCCTTGGCCTTGCAGGTGTTCTTCACAACAGCTACAGCCTGTTGCTACAATGAGGCCACTCACTCTGGATCGCTCATAAGATGCCTGTTGTTTTCCAGCCATTCCACAAATCCCTCTTTTTGTTTTTGAGCAATCCAGACCCCTTTTATTGTTCGGTCCATCATTCTCAAAACAATTCCACACACAGTTTAACATCATTAAAAGGATTATAATGACAATTTAAACTGTTATTCCATGTAAAACCAAATCTTTTAACCATTCAGTAATTAGTAACATTTTAGCTGAATCATTATTAAATATTCTTCCTTCTTCAAGATGTAAACCCATTGTGTAAGCATCAGTACAAAACCAAGTGTCATTTACCGGTACTGCTGAAGGGGTCACGCTTTGCCATCCCAGCCAGACTGTCTGATTATACCAACCATGTGTCAGATAGGCTTTTTGTCCACCAAAGCATATACATCCCCAGGCCTGATCCTGCATGCTGTTCCCAGCTACTGGGGGAAGAGAATATCTCAGCTCTAACTCCAACCAAGCAGGTCTGAGATGGGTCAGCAGCAGTTGCTAAGCCCAGGCAAAATGCCTGCTGTCCTGATTGATTTTTCCCTGCCACCTTGGCACAACTCGGTAGTTTCTTATCTATCTTCTGAGGTCTGTTCTTCATCAAAGCTTATCTGTTTGTCAGAGGCTGTGTAAGGCCGATGCCTCCCAGATGTCCCCTTTCTTGGTTTTGTAACAGCACCTGCAAGACTTGTTTGAGAGCTGTATCCATTAAGAGTTAGACAAACTTCAAAAACATAGCATACTTAGAATAGTTGCACAGAAGGCTAAAACAATACAGCAGTTACAATTACTAGTTAAAAAGAGTAGGCTAATTTCAGTACCTATAATTAAGGGATATGACTAAATACTACAAAACAAACAGTAAGGAAAACACGGATTACCACACTTAATGGGGTACTAACATTCAGATCCACAATTGCTGGGGAATCCTGGATGCAGCGAGGATTTTGAGTGCCCTTCCTTGCAAACTGGAAATCCTGCGCGATGTGTCCATCCATAGGTGAGGCATCCAAAGTTGCTGCAAGCAGGTCCAGCCTCTAAATCAACTGGCCAAAATAACTGGCACTTTTTCTTGAGTGGGAACATCTGATTTCATCCTCCTGTTGAGTTCCACCCAGAGCCTGGCCAGTACTCCAGGGGGAAATCCAAGGGAGTTTCTAATAAGTTTAAACACTTTGGGTTCTTAATTCTTAATATTGTTAAACAAAGAAAGTTAAATACACACATTCTTATAGCATTTCATCCTTATTAATAACTACATTCTGTGTAAGCTACATATTTCACTAGTGACTAGTAAGCTTATATATTTCATTAAGGAGTTGCAATTACTGTTAGCATTTTCTCTTAAAAGAATTGGCAACTGTAGCGTAGTTTGTTCTGCTGCAATAGCAAACGTTACCCAGACATTCTGTTTAAACAATCAGTCAAAGAGATCGCAAACTGTCAGCACAGGGGCACTCACAGCACCTGAGTGCTGGCTGCCTCTCATGCCTCAGGTGTGGTTGCACACACCTTGCCAGTGACCATTGGAGACTGAGACCTGTGGAGACACAAGCATAACCTCTTCCCCAGGTTATTAAAAGATATGGTCCTTCCCAGTTACTACTTTCTAGGTTTTTTGTTAACACTTGAGCCTTGCTCTGGACTTCTTGTTGATCTGGTATCTTTGATGAGAAATGACACAAAATTGGTGGCACCTATGAGACAGGGGAAATGTTTAAAAGGTCCATGACATATAATGTCTTATTTAGCCTTTCACGAGGTGTAGATTGATACCTTGAATCTTCCCCCTTTTGTTGTTATTGTTGTAGTAATAGACGCTTTACCTTGCTAGACGTATGCTCCACAATGGCCTGACCGTCTGGTGAATGGGGAATGCTGGTCAGGTGCTTGACTCCCCACTGTATGGCAGGATACAAACAGTGCTCCAGAAAAGGTATTAACAGACACATGTACATATTTTAACATTTCAAATGCAGCTGAGTGAGTGACATCAGATTGGCATAATTCTAAGGAGGTGGATCCCCAATGGTCACCACCACTTCCCTGTTGAAGAGATGGAGTTTTTCTGGTATTCAGGGCAAGTTGCAATGATGTCTTTAGCGTGATGCCTTGATAAAGAAAACTGTATTGCTCTGACATTCTGATGAAAAAAAATGCATGTGTTTTTCATCCCACTGAAACAGCAGAGCTTATGGCTCTTCTGGAGCCAAGACCTCTCCCCCTTTTTGTTTTTGCAAAAGCACTTTCAAGTTTTGGTGCGTTCTTTCCATAATGGCTTGTCCCATGGGGGAATGTGGTATACCTGTGATGTGGCATATACTCGTGACGCTTGTCTGTTTGAGATGGTGTTAGCTACACGGTGGAGATCTTGTTTCGCTTTCTCTGTAAGTACTCGGTGTTGTCAGTGAAGAATCTCTTTGTAAAATATCAATCAAGCTATGCAGACCATCATTAGTTAGGCCCAACAATGGCTCCCAACAGTATCTGTAAATCATTTAAAGTCTTAACATCAGTTTTAAGTTTAACCTGTTGCAGGACAATAGTCTGTTCACAAATTCTCCAGCGCAGGTACTGCCTGGTGATGATATCTGTACCTTTTCAAGTGCTATTTGCAACTCCATTTGAAATAGTGAGTGCTTGGTTAAAGCAAGAGCCTTTTCCATGACCTCCTGTGTTTCTGCTGCTATAAGGATGTCATCCATATAATATATAACAGCCTGGGGGACCTGGTGGGACTTTTATGTCTTATGGTAAAACAACCCAGTGGTACTGTTTTGCAGGTTTGCTAACATTAATACTGGGAACAGAGAAGGCAAATTTAGGTGCATCATCTGGATGCAAGGGAATGGTAAGAAAAAATCAATCATTTTAATCAATTATTACAAGGTGCCAGTTTCAGGGAATCATTGTTAGGGAGGACATTCATGGTTGTAAAGTACCCTTATCCTCCATGGCATCATTAATGTGTCAGAGATCATGTAAAAGTCACCATTCACCACTTTTCTTTAAAATAACAAACATCAGAGAGTTCTAAGGACTGGTGGTAGGTACGATGCGTCCTGCACTTAATTGTTCCTGAATTAAATCATCAAGGTGGCACGACTTTTCCCTTGACAAGGGCCACTGACCCACCCACACATGTGATTCTGTTTTCCAGGTTAGATTCAGGGTGGGTTTCAGGGTGGGTTGTGCTGAAGTGGTGATTAAGATAAATTTGATGCAATTTGAGTTCCCCATCGAGCCATACAGTCATGACCCCAAAATGCAATAGGGGTTTTCCAATATCAATGGATGAATATTTGCTACCCAGTTTTCTGGGCCCCTTACATGAATGAGATCCTTGCTTTGAATTATTACAGCATGACCACCAACCCTGAAAAGCATTTGAATTACCTGAGCTAATGGCCAATCTGCTCACAGATATTACGGTCACATCCACACCAGTATCTAAAATGCCTGTCAGCTCAACAGATTCTTCTGCTTTGGTACGGGCACATTTTACCAGAGGTCAACCTTGTGTCACTGTCTGAGCCCAGAATATTTGAGTAGTACCTGCTGATCCAAATCCTGAGTCACTGTGGTTTCTCGGCATACTATTAGGGGCAGCCGCAGTAAAATACAGGTTCTAGACCATAATTCTGATTTCCCCTTCATAATCAGCATCTACGACCCCTGGTAAAATGAACAACCCCTGTGAGGTTGCAGATGATCTGTTGACAATATTTCCATCAGGCAGATGGTACAGAGGTGCACTCTCCCCGCAGAGTATGCACCTACATTCAAAACAACAATGAACACTAAATTACTGCCTCCTGATAGAGGAGATATTTAATCTGTGACACTTAAAACACTGAGCCCGAACAAACAGCAGCACTGACAACCCAGCGGGCGGGCACTAAGGCTCTGCACTAAGGAATGTTCACTCGCCCTGCACTACCCCCGCACTGGTAGAGTCTGCCCTGTGCTTCGTTCCTCCCTGGCCGCTTCCCTGGCGGGTCAGAGAGCTCCACAATGTGCAGCTGGAGCTGGGTTGCGTCTCACACACGCAAAACAATTACACAACCACACAGAGAGGCCCCTTACACTTATTATTACTGGCACAACATAAAATGACAAATACTACAAACATGAAAACACCGTTAAGAATATATAAAGCCATTGCTTATTGATTATGTGGTGTTGACAAAGGACGGTGCAGCACAGTGGCAGCACCTTCCCTGTGAAAAAAACTGCCGCTTTTGGCGGAGGAGGGGGTGGTGGGGT
>NW_020799091.1:128059955-128131999 GCF_003259725.1 Athene cunicularia
GTGGGGTAGGAGTAGGTGGGCATGGGCCGAGAGAGTGGTGCTGGTCTCGGCCACAGGTGGTCACTCCGCGGCAGGGGGAGCTAGGGGAGTCTCCGGGCCGCCGCTGCCAACTTCACACCTTAAGAGTGTGCGAAACCAGCTTCCAAGTAGTTGCCAGCTCACCGGCATGCTGATCCCTCTTGGAAATAGCATCCCTCAACTGTTCACCTATTTCAGCCCATTTTGCTGTGACAGCATCGGCAGGATAGCCGTGGTTTCTGCACCATTTAAGGAAACTTCGCACAAAAGTTTCATTACAAGTTACCCCTCTCTTAGAGAGTATAAATTGATCACCTCTCCCGGGTGATTTTCCATCAATTGACTGCTCTCATACCTCCTTAATAATTTTCCAATCTAAGGCCTCCCATTCATTGCCGTGTGGGGTTACTATTACCAGAAACATTGTTCCAAGCTGGTTAAACTGCCCCTCAATCATTGCATCCCGAATAACTCTCCGCCATCGATGTGCTGTATTAACATTACCCCCCATGCCTCCCAGTGCCCGCCCCCCTCATTTGAGCATTGATGATGGCAGCGGCCCCGATGGCCACTGTTTCCTCCTGACCACCCCCCCGCACCGTTGTGAAAAAAAACAGGTTAATAGCAAGAGGGGGTGGCGGCAGTGCCGTAGGAATAGGCCCGAGCCGATTCCTTTACTTGCATGTGAAGTTGCTCTACTAGTTTCCTCATTAGTTCTCGCAACTGCTGATCTTGTAAGCCATAACGACATTGCTCACGCACCGCTCTCGGGGTGACGGAGGCGAGGACTGTGGTAGCGGGGGGGCTCGAGCTCGGGCTAAAGGCGGTGAGAGCGGGGCGGGGCGCTCTGGCAGTTGTTCCCTTGAGCTCGAAAGGGGAGTCAAGCGGTGGCGGCGAATCTGTTGATTTTTGCTGTTGAATTTCCTGCCGCACGGGTGCTGCGCATGGCGTGTCCCCACCCCTCCTTTTAGGAGCTGCCTTGGGGAACAGGGACCCTGCCAGTGCCACAGTAGTAGCGGAATCCTTAGCGCCAGCACCTTCTGTCGCTGCTGACAAAGCAGCGAAAGCAGAGGCGATGATCTGCCGGTCTGCTTTCATCACTTTCAGAGTCTCTAGGGTCAATCTCCACACCGTGGAGAGTTTCCCACTGTCTTTGGAACCTGAACTAGTATTGTCTCACAGTGCCATGCTGATTTTTTCCCTAGTAACTACTTCAAAAGCTGCGCTCGCTGTGGGGATTAGCCCGTGCTGTCCAGCCCATGGCAGCAACTTCCTCAGGTTCCCCTCATAAGATAATCCTCTCTTAGAGAGTATATGTTGGAGGAGTTTAACCACTGCCACTTCTTCTTTGCTCGGCGTGGACCCTATCTCCTCCCCAGCCGCTCACCTGATTAGGGCGAGTTTTCCAACCTGCGCGTGCACGTCTTCCCAGGCGCCAGGGCCGCGCCTGCTCCGGCTGGCGTCCGCACCTCGGGGCCGTCTACTCGTGCTCAGGCGAACACTGACAGGAGGGTCCCGGTCCCTGTTTGGGCACCACTTGCTGACGCGGCAGTCCCGGACATAACTTATACGACCAATGTGATCAAGTTAATTCCACTTTATTAAAGGATACACAGCAATTTATAGACTACCATAAAGCACACGCGCAGCTACTTGATTGCTTATAGGCTAAGGCTACTTGTCCACGCGTCCTTTTGCCCTCTATGATTGGTCCTGGTGTGGTGTCCACGCGCCGCTCTCCTGCTGGGCAAACATCTTGTTTTCCACAGTGCAGCTTCCTTATCTCTTTGCTATGCACGCAGTTTCTCAGCCCTTTGGCCTTGCAGGTATTCTTCACAACAGCTACAGCCTGTTGTTACAGTGAGGCCACTCACTCTGGATTGCTCATAATATGCCTGTTGTTTTCCAGCCATTCCACAAAAAAAGACAATGCTTACTATCAGATAAAATGAATAACATCACAGAATCTTAACTTTAGTACTATTATTTTCCTACTATTATATGTTTGGGGTTTTTCCCAGAACAAATGTTTGTCAATCTTATTTAATAACTTATCAGACAGAACAACAATGATTTAGTAGCTTGTAAAATGCCTTTTAAAGATATTTTTATTAATACGACAAATTAGTCAGCTGGTCAGTTACAGGAAGAAAGATCTATCAGAGGATTGATCCAATAAGGTGCCTTCCAGTATTTCTGCCTACTGTCCCTCTTAGGTTCCAAAACGCATGTTGATGCACAGGTAACTTTTTAATTTAACACTATGCAAAGAAAGCTCTGGAGGGAACACCCACTTAAAGAGTCTGAAAAATAACACAGGAACATCTTTCAAATCTCATTTCCACCAAGGAACGTGGTTAGGTTGTTTATTCATGAGAGAGAAAATAGAAAACTGTAATGTAAACCAAACTGTGTGATAGACGTTGTTCAGGGTACTCAGGCTGAGCTGCCACATACCTTATAGCTCAGCCTGGAGCAGGACAAAATACATGTTTTATGGGTTGATCATATCCCATGTGTCTTGCTTGTTCCTGTGGTCAAAGAGATTGGAGGTTTTTTTCCCTAAGGCCAGAGAGGGGACACTGTGGAGGGGCACAGGATAGTCCAAACCTCTTGACATATGTGTTTCATGGTGCTAAGCTGGCAATCACTGTTTTTCACAGATGGCGAAAATGTCACATCATGGTGTCATTGCCACGTCCTGAATTTTCACTAGCTCTGTTAAATGCCATACAAAATTCTTCTGCAAGCCACTGTTGTCACGTGTGAAACAATTTATGTTGTAAGGGAAAGAAAGACTCCAACAGAAATAATTCTTAATTGGTATTTTGAAATATTTTAAAAAACCCAGTTCTTCCACAAACTCAGCTTAAGTACAGATACTCTCTTTCAAACAGATTGACTGTGACAGCATCAAAAAATGGATATTTTAAATGAGAATGGGCTTAGTCAACACAAGGCTCAAGCCATATGTATTTCAGTGATGATCATATATATTTCATATATATTTCAGTGATGATCACTTCAAAAGAATATAAACTTCCACTGGAACTGAAAAGAATCATAAAGTTCCAGTCTGGATGTAACAATAATGTGCTGAGTTTTGGACTCAAATATGTGATTTGTCCAGGAAAGTGCAATTTATTTCTAAAGCTGAAGGGATTCCTGTGTAGAAAAATATTACAGGACACATCTTGTCAAAATTGAGACACATCATGGAGATGTGCAATTTCCAGCCATATATTTAAACACTGGTAAACTATTTTCTCTATAATACTAATTAATAATTTTAATATGTTAGTAATTTAATGATAATTGACAAGACCTGAGTGACACAAATCCATGCTTCTGATTTGAGGAATCTATTCTCCATAGTAAAACCCAAAATATTAAACTTTCAATTAATTCTTCAGAAAAGTCTGACATTAAGGAAATGTGGAGAAATTTTTGGAAGATAACGGCCACCTGGTCCTTGATACCAACATGAGTAATTCTCTGCTAGCTGCCTCTCTGTAAAGAACTACTGTTCACTGTTCCTCTCTGGCTTGCCACTGCATAGAGGGCTATTGTTCAGCAAACTCCTTAACTAGAGATATGCGGTGAAGTTGAAACATCAAGTAGGAGGTCCATAGGCTTGTGCTTTTCGTGTGTGCTTTTTGCGTTGTACCAATGAAATATGAGTTATATTGTGTGGACAGTAGCTTTGAACCAATCACAGCTTGTTTAGCTGTATGTGATCACTCTCTAATAGTACGTAAGATGCTCTGTACTTAATAAAATTGGATCAAGCTGGCAAACCATATTGGTGTTATTCTTGATACCCAGGCTTTATCCGTCGACAAGGAAATTCTTTTTTCCTATTAGCTCTACTTAGCTCAGATTTTGAAATCTTTCAGGGTATCTTTTTGCTGGGAACACAGCCACTGATTACTAGTACAGCAATAGCAGGAAGCTCAAAAGTATGTGTCATTCTTTATTGAATCATACTTGAATCTTAAAGATGCTTTTAGAATCAACAAATATTTTTCTACTCATAAACTCAACAGCAGTCAAAAATAATCAGTGAGAAATTCCCAAATTATTGGGAATTCCTTAGCAACCTCATTATGTGCTTGTACTAACCAGAAACAGCCTTCAAACTTCATATTCACATATAAACTTTGAGCATGCCTGTGCTTAAGTAGATCTGTTCTGTTAGTGTCATGAGAGTCTGATTGGTAACTTAAACCATTTCAAGTGATTACATTATTGTCTGAGTCTTGGCCTTGGTTTTCTTCTGTCTTGGAGAAGCAGTGGTGATTTCCAAAGAAAGTACAGCAAATACAGTACTTATATTCTACAGGCATCCATCTTTTAAAGTAGGAGAGAACTTACAAAATTCTTCATTATAAAGATCACATTCAAATAAAGCAAATTCCCAGCTTCTTCATGATTCCAGAGCTGGGCCATAATCAACTCATTCATGCTTCTATTATTTAATTCCTATGGTGACTTCAGTTTAATTAATTTGGATCTAAACTAGAAAGCCCAGGCTAGCTCAGTGTCTTTTACACAGATCTAGTTCTGGCATGACAGTTTGTGTGGTGCAAAATCTTAGCTGGCAGCTCTTGAAATTTGGGGTTGCTCCAGATTAGGACCATAGAGTGTCCTTCAGGATAGTCAGCCATTACAGCTACAGACATGGCTTCCCCCGTGCTTAAAGGTAAAATAAAATAAAATAAAATAAAATAAAATAAAATAAAATAAAATAAAATAAAATAAAATAAAATAAACCAAATAAATAAAATATGTAATGTAGAGTATAAGGAAGGAAAAGACTGACTTGATGGCACCAATATGGGCCTCTAAGCTGGGATTCCCTGAAGGCAGTTGCAATATTCTGCATATGTCTGGTGTGTATCCAGAGAGACCTAATCAGCAGGATACTTGAAACAACAAACACTATTAAAGGCAAAGCTATACCAGCATTACAGAAAAGAATCAGTCCAAACAAACTAGCTTTCATTGTGACTCTCCTTTCTGAAGAGTTTGTCATGGTTAAAGGAGCAGTGAAGTTGATGTGCACGCTGTAGATATCCCAGGCGAAAGGAAGAGAGGTTGCAAAGGAGAAAACCAATGATATTATCAGCATCCAGGGCATGAGATGAAATCCTTTCCTTCAGCCAGATGAACAAAGACTGAGTAAAACTAACAACCTTGGTACAATAGAAGAAACTAAACCAGGCAATAGAAGAAACTAAACCAGGCAAACCAGAGGATGGAGTTGTTCAGAAACATAAAAACTGTCTTGAAAATTACAAACAAATTTTCTTCATAATAGGACATTTCACAAAACAGGCTTAGGAACAAATCCAACATCATCTAGGTCTGAAAAAAAGAATCTGGATAAACTCAGACAGATCATAATCATATCATATGAGGACAATATTTTGCTCCTGAGGCAGCTAGTTGAACTGATAACCAAGATAGTTCCATTTCCTAGAAGTCCTGCCATTGGTTCAATTATAGCAGTTGTTAGAATAAGGAGAGAAGAAAATGTGAGCATAGTAACTCAAGAACTCACAATTTTTGCTCAGCTTTTCATGGGCTTCTGATAGCCTTGGATTTGCAGAGCAATTTCAATCCCAACTAGCTGTTATCAGCACACGCTCACCTATTTATATCACAGGAAGAAGTATAATGGTAAGTCATTTATCTTTATGTTATTTTACATTTTTTTCAGATAATAGGTCAGCTGCTTTCTCTATGCGTGCAAATTGTATAAAGATTCAATTACAGTCTTTTCAATTCAGAGAAAGGATTTGCATTTAAAGGTCTCAGATGCATTTTTAAAAATATGTTGTAACCCAGTTTTCACAGAACCCTCTGGATATATGTGTGTCAAGATGGAGAAGAGTTTCAAATGTGTGTATTCTCTTTCATGCTAGGATTGGGCCCCATACCCATATCTGGGGGAAGAGAAAGATAAGTTCAAGATCAGAAAGTGCAAGAAATAGATGACATGTTCAGAAAAAACACAATGAACTAAATTTTATACATGTTGGAGAACGGCTTGCAGAGAGCAAGGCCATGAGTATCTGCAGAAGCTGATTGCAGCCATCTGAGGTAAACAAAGGAAAAAACCCAGGGTACAGTTTTGATAACAAAGGACTGTTATGTTAACAAAGAGAGAAACTGAGGTACATTATGACCTTGTGTATGATGAAGGAATGGCTTTGGGAAAGAAAGCAAGCCAGAAGAAGGAAGATGTTGTGACATGCCTGAGATACCACAAGGGGCTGGGATATTATAATGTAGCTTTTTACATGTATCCAATAGATTTGTGAGTAGTATGCATGATGATTGTAGAGTGCTCATATAAGGTGTGATTTCTTTCAATAAAGTTGAAGCTTGCTCTAGCATTCACATTGAATCGGCTGCTTGCTTCCTCCGCCCGTCGCATATACATAAACACCAAAAGTCTCTCTTAAACCTGTTTGAGAAGTCTGATTTCATTTCCATGTCTGGCCATCATGTAGTTAACATTCTTTCTCTTCCCTCACTCATGCTACTGTTTGGCAAGCATTCATACTGTGGGGCCTAGACTTGCAGAAAAGATGTTCACAGCTTGGCTACTACATGCTTGATTTTTCCTCAGCAAAACAAGGGATTCAGACCTTGGTTCAGCTCCACTTACGGACTTGTAATGGAATATCTAATGTTATCTAAGAAGAGTATTGCATCTTTCAGGAACTGGATATTTTAGTATGCTTGTTTTACAGTCTTCCCCCCCTGCTCCTGAATCTACGGTATTTTGTTTATGAATTGACCAGTCAGAAGTGCTAGCCCCTAACCATTACAGTTCTGTAGCCAGCAGTTTAACTACACCTTTAAGGGCCAATCTCACCAAAGCCAACTGAAGAGAAAGGTATAGTTTTTAAATTGGCAATTCATTCCTACCAGGTAATTGATGAAGCTAGCACATAATTTGCTCTTGGTGATCATCATGTCATGATGTGGATCTGATCTACTGCCTTGTTTCTTTGCTTTGACTGCTGCCAGACTGCTTGTTTTGTCTTTTTATTCACCCACCATGCTGGAGCATAGTGGTCTAGGGAATAAATTACTTATGCTGGCCAGAAGAGAATCTGGCCAAGCCTTCAAAGTTTCAAATAAACATCTTAACTGGTATTACAGTAGAGGAGAAAGATATAGGGACCCTGCTTCATTTCCCATAACAAAAAACCACATTGTAACTTCAGAAGTTATTTGCAGGTGACATTATCAAGAAGAACAGGAATGTCTCTACCTTGAAAAGGTACTTCAAGGTGAATAGTACTCTGGACAGGAAAGTATCTACATCTCTCACTCCATTGAGAAAGAATTGGGCATTTTCTTTTCTTCCTTTGTGTCTGTTCGATAATCACTGGGAAACGAGGTGCTTTCCTTAGCCCTGGCAGAGAAAGACCTGACAGACCAGACATACTGACATCCTAACACTATGATTAGGTGTATGCAGCAGCTGAACTGTTTGGTTTGTTTTTTGTGTTTTTTTTTTTGTTTTGTTTTGGGTTTTTTTTGTGTGTTTTTTTTTGTTTTTCTTTTTTTTTTTTTTAAACTGCAGTTTTGATCTCTAATATTTGATGTCCCACTTTAGAAGCCTATATTTGTATTTTATATCTGATGCCCAAACCTCTCCCTGAATAACAGTTATCACTTCTGAGTTTATGAGAAATACTTACCATAGCCTCTACTACATTAAGAAACAAAACGGATGTCCTTATCTGGGGCCTCAGGTCAGCTCCTTATCTTTATCAGATATATATCTGATAAAGGTCGCAGAAGATGCCGCGGGAGGATCCCCGATTTGAGGTACTGTCTACAGTGGGGCTGTGACAGGGAGAGTGGAAAACAGTTGATTGATGGAAAATCACCTGGGAGAGGTGATCAGTCAGGGGTAGCATGGGACAGAACATGTCCGCAGAGAAGACAGCCACTGTCAGACTCCTGCTGCATATAGTCTCTAAGAGAGGCATAACTTATATTCACTAAGAGAGGGATAACTTATCATGAATTTTCTGTATGAAGGTTACTTAAGTAGTGCAGAAACCAGGGCTTCCTGCTGATGCTGTCACAGCCTTTGGGATGAAATAGGTGAGCAAAATGAGCTGAAATAGCTGAACAGTTGTGGGATGCTATTTCCAAGGGGGATCAGCATGCCAGTGAGCTAGCGACCACTTGGAAATTGGTTTTGGACACTCTTAAGGCGTGGAGTGGGTGGCGGCAGCCCCGGGCCTCTCCGAGTGCCCCCCTCCCCCCCACTCCTCACCCCCCCCTCCACTGCAGAGTGACTGCCTGTGGCCATCTGGTACCCGTGTTTAACCTTATTAGAAACTCCTTTGTTTTTCCCCCTTGAGTGGTGGCCAGGCTCTGGGTGGAACCCAGCAGAGCAATGAAATCAGATGTTTTCACTCAAATAAAAGTGCCAGTTATTTTGGCCTGTTGGTTTAGAGGCTGGACCTGCTTGCAGCAATGTTGGATGCCTCACCTATGGATGGACACATTGCATAGGATTTCCAGTTTATGAGGAAGGGCACTCTAAATCCTCGCTGCATCCAGGGTCCTCAATTCAGCAATTGCAGATCTGAATATTAGTACCCCATTAAGTAAGTGTGCTATTCTGTGTCTTCCTGATTTGGTAATACTTAGCCAAAGACTGTCCTACTCTTTTCAACTAGTAACTGTAACTGCTGTATTATTTTTAGCCTTTTGTAGAATTGGTTTAGGTATACTGTGTTTTTTGAAGTTTGTCTAAACCTGAATTTATAAAGCTCTGAAACAAGTCTTGCAGGTGCAGCTATAAAACAAAGAAGGGGGAGATGTGGGAGGCATCGGCCTGTCAGCCCTACACAGCCTCTAAAAAGCAGCAAGGCTGTGATGAGAAACAGGCCTTGGGAGAAAGATAAGAAAGCTGCTGAGGTGTGCCAAGGCAGCAGGGAAAACAATGGACAGCTGCAACGCTAAACTGTGGAAAAGTCCTGAAGTGTGAGAAGTTACCGCTGCATGAACTGTGTGTGAACAATGGGATTGGTCTGCACAGTGTGTGTTAGAGTGGTCTTATACTGATAGGAGAAAAGGTTTATAACTGTCTAATTGCTGATTGGCTAATTATGAAGTAAGAGCTTTGGCGAGAGCATTAGTAAGTACTATTGGAAAAATAAACGACTTTGCTTGTTATAACTCTCATAGAGTTGTGCAGGACCAATATCCTCCCACAAGAGTTAGGAACAGGGAAAATGAAAATTATTTTACTAAAGTACTTCACTGGTCCATTTTCCTCTAGTCTCCTGAAAAAAAAAAAAAAAAAATCACCTGAGGAATTTAAGATCTGGAAATATACAGCATTAAATACAGGAGAAATGGCACAGTTGTTAACAGAACCAGAGCCTTGCTCTCATATGGAATGTGCATACTTTAAAAATTTTGTTGTACTTGCTAAAAGCAGTGAGTTCAAACACTTCCCACATAAAAGAAAAAAGTCAAGGGTCCTCGAGGTGAGTGGATAGGTTTGGGTTTGGTGAAAAGGTCTGGGAGGAATGTTTTATATGTAGGCCAGAACACCAAAATAAAACCACAAAGACTTTTTAGAAATGAAGTGGTACAAATTGCTGTCAGTAGTAGAGTAGAAGGTGTGGGCAGTTATCAAGGGAGAAATTTTGAAATATTTTTTCAGCACTATTTCTTTGTGTAGTTTGAATTTAGAAATGCTTTAATGTGATCTATGATTGCCTACAGCAGTAATCAAGCTTTTTTGATAACGCATCCCTATGAATAAAAAATTTTTGAGCATGCATGCCTGTTATTTTATGAAATTTGGTAAATTTATTTGATTGCATGATTGAATATCACATAGCTTGAAACATTGCTGAAAAAACCCTGTAGATATTTGTCTTCATGTTCTGGATGCTTAGTTTTTAAATGTCTTGCTAATTCTGATGTCTTCTTAGTGTCATTAGCTAACTTTTCAAGGCACATTATATAGGATGGCATACTTTCTGTGCATGTTGATCTGTGTGGCCAGCTGTGTGCTTGAGTATTCTGACTGTATGTGCTTGTGTGTTTCTGCATATGCCTGAGGAGTATGTGCTCAGCCTCACTACCAACTCGACCTCAGGAAAACAAAGCCACAGAATTCATGCATCGTGAGGATAATGGATTCATCAGCCTGTAGCATACAATCATTAGATTATGGAATCTAATTAAGAATAGTAAGTATAGCAACTGCTTTAAACAAGTGTCATGAATACCATCTATGCTGGTGGTGTTTCAACAGGATAGATTAGTTCTACACTTAACAAAACAGGACAGTGTACTAATGTCTGTTAGTAGTTATTAACATGCAACAATACTATCCTAATGGTACAAGTTGTTTGTACAATTAGAGAATGGGACACAGAGCATGTAATCAAATTTATTACAAAAAATTATTCTTAATTTAGTTTTATAGACTACTAGTATTTTACAATTCATCCCGTATGTAACAATTAAACTACAGAACTTAAAGTTTCGTTCAACTTTCTATTGTCCTGGTGACCCATTCCAAGGAATGATCTTTGTTTCCATGGCTAAGAGTCCTGGAGTGACTCATGTGCATATACTCAATGCACACCTCAAAAGCCAGGCCAAGCTTATCCTATCTGGCAACTAACTGACAAGCTGACTGATAGTCCCTCTTTTCTAGCTGTTGCTTTTGATTCTACTGCTGCTGTATTCTCAAGTATGCTCATGCTCAGGAATTATCTAGAAATACTGGACCAATCTTTTTCTCCAGGAAGGGGCAAAATATGCTGCTGAAGGGTAGATAATTTCTTCACATTGCAGAAAATGACCCTCCAGTTCCTGAGGTCATATTGTGTTGTGCACTTGGGTGGACCAGAGAAGGGCAACGAAGCTGGTGAAGGGTCTGGAGCACATATCGTATGGGGAGCAGCTGAGGGAACTGGGGTTGTTTAGTCTGGAGAAGAAGAGGCTGAGAGAAGACCTTATCACCCTCTACAACTACCTGAAAGGAAGCTGCAGAGAGCTGGGTTTGAGCCTCTTTAACCTAGTGGTAAGTAACAGGACAAGAGGTAATGGCCTCAAGTTGTGCCAGGGAAAGTTTAGACTAGATGTCAGGAAGTATTTCTTTACAGAACGGGTTTTTAGACGTTGGAATGGACTGCCCAGGGAGGTGGTGGAGTAGGGTCGATTTATCACTTATGGATATGCTGTCGTTGGGAGCTGTCAGTGCTAGGTGAATGGTTGGACTAGATGATCTTCAAGGTCCTTTCCAACCTAGATGATTCTGTGATTCTGTGGTCAGCAGGAAGTGCCAAATTTTGACATAAAGAAGGTCACCTTCAAGGTTCTATGCAGTGACCTAGTGCATGTCACGAGATGTCACCATAGCACATTCTGGGTTCCAACACCTGTGAAGAATGTCCTCCATTGTGTTGTGTAGCCTTGCCATATCAGTGTTAATTGCTAGGCAGTCAATTTAAAGTCCATAGTGTAGATGGTGGTTTCTCAGGCCATCTTCCAGACTGTCTATCCATAAGTCAGAAACATCATCACAGAGATCAGACAGGTGTTAGCTGAACATGAACTCCCCATCTTCAAGGAGACAATTAACAAAGTACACATCCCCATATGCTGGTTACAGAGAGGCAGTATCTGTTCACCAATTTCAAAAGCTACTCAACATGCTTTAAGTCCAGAGGGAGAGTTATGGATGAAACGTAGATGAGAATGACCATGCGTTTGGAACCGTCAATGTTAGGTTAATGGTTGGACTGGATGATTTTCAAGGTCTTTGCCAACCTAGACGATTCCGTGATTCTGTGTGTCAAGGAGTGTCGAGAGGAGCTGTTCCATAAGGAAAGGTGAGCCAAGAAGTTTGCATCCTCACAAGGCAGGCAGGGACAGTAAGGACACTGTCAGGCATGTAATCCCACACCATATGAGCAAGGACAGCACATAAGATCTGTGATGGTAACTAAGGTCAGCCAGCAGTCCAGTGATTGCCAGAAAAGACCATAGTGATAAGGCATGTCCAAAATCAAGCCAGGAATTCAAGTCCGCAGGTCAGGATCAGTATCCAGATCAGCTAAGCATGTGTAAAGGCACACGTACAACTGCAGCATAGCTCAGGTAGAGACCAAGGGTGAGTTCCCAGCTTCTGCAAAGCAGTTCCTGAAAGTAGCAGGGACCAACCTCCACCGAGGCTTTTCACAGCAATTTGATTCAAGGTCAGCCAGCTGCATTGTGTAAGTTGGCTCTGAATCTAGGCAGGCAAAACCCCAGAAGCAGTGGAGAAGGAACGCACTCAAGACCCTGATAATATGCACTATGGCAGTACCTGAGAACTTTATCAATGAGTCCATCCCAGTACCATCTTTCTACCACCTGATGGTAAAATAATAAATATCAACGCTATTCAACACAAGTAAATTCCATGGGTTTGACAGTTTGTTTAAATAGAACTAACTACCACAGTAGATGGGTAGATAAGTACATAAAATAATTCAGTAAATGTATAGGGAATAACTATACGGTGTACACCTGTTTTAACAGGAGCATAGCCAGTAGATTAAGGGAAGTGATTGTCCCACTCAGCACTTTTTAAGACAGTATCTGGAACACTGCATCCAATATTCAGGGGTAATTTTATTTTTTATAGTGACTGCAGACTAGAAAATCTGTACATGACACCAGGCTTGGACTGGCCACAAAGTTCTTGGAAGACAGATTCAGAATGCAAAATCATCTTGACAAAAACTGGAGATGCAGACTGAAAAAATATGGACAAATGCTTATAGATATGGATAAACATATGCATAAATATTGGATGGGGAAGAAGCTGTCAGAACTGCAGGAATGAACTGCAGAGAAGGGTTACACATGCTTTTGCATATGTTAAAAAGTTATTTTTTAATAACTCTGAAGACACAGGTATAAACTTTTCTCCATGTATGTTATGGGGAGGGCAAGAAGTGGCAGGCTTCATAATTACAAAGTCAGATCCTTTTTACAATTATAGTGTTAAAACTTAGAGGAAAAAAAGTCACATATTAATTTCAAACTTTTAGAAGAGTTTTAACAATAAGCTTCAGGAATGCCACAGGGAAAGCAGATCCTGTGCTTGAGAAGTGAATGAAAGCACAGCATACTCATTTAACTACATAGAAGTCTACTAAAAATATGTTTGTTTCCATTTTATCAGTCTGGGAGAAAATCTTTCCCTGCTAATTAGGCTGTTCAGTTTGCCTTTTGACTTCCTGTACTGAAGTCTTTGATACTTAATAATACCTCATAGTCACACAGGAAATCAGTTAATTTTGAAATATGTCACATTGCTGGGCAGGTACAAACAACTCCATTTCACAGATACACTGTTAAATTAAATTAACAGATGACTCAAACCCACATATTATGTCAGGATCAAAGATAAGAGTGAAACCTGAAATCTCCAGAATCCTGAGCTTGGGCCTTAACTACTGAAACACAGTGTAATAGAGGGAGATAAAGAAAGGGGCAAAAAGGGTAAGAAGAGAAGACATAAAATGAAAACGATGGAAAAACAGAGCAAGGAAATTTAGGGTTCTGTTCAGGAGAGATGAGGTCACTTTTTCTTTTTAAATATGTCAGTCCTCTTTGCACTTCACAAGCCTTATTTGTGATATTGCAAAGTATATGATGGTCTTTTGTATCAAGTACAATCTAAAACATAATGGGGAACAGCAGATTTGGGGACTAAACAGAAGAGAAGAATTTTTATGATTCATGACACTTCAATGTCTGTTCCACAGCTGCAACTAATGTTAAATAATATGGACATGCTTCTATCTAAAAAATATTGAAAAACAGTGTTTTTGCTGACACTTTCTAAACCATTGCCAATGGCCATGGAATTCTTATAGTTTCTAATTTAACTGTAAACACTATGCTTCTGCATAATTCCTTGTGACATTACAGTTAAAATATACATGTTGAGACCCAAGTCTCTGAGTCAGGTGAGTATTGCATTTTAACAGTCATGACTGAAGTGATTCTGCATCAGAACTTAATCTGCATGTGAAATATAATTGATTCTTCTTATTAGCTCCATAATCTTTGGAATAAAAGGCCCTTATCACCTCACACATTAGCACCCATTGTTTAGGTTATAAGACTTAGTTGTCTTTTACTGACACCAAGCACAGAATTTAGCCTGAGTTTGCCACAAACATATTAGTGAACAACTCCGTATCTCACACAAGGTTGTTTCTCATCTCAGTTGTATCTCTAGGGCTAATGCAGTAAAACGCAACACACTATTTGTATTATGAAAGGGGACTTTTTGTTCTACTGACTTTTCAGAGTCAGAACTGAATTATAGAGTAAATATCCCTTTAAATCATCCTGTAAACAATTGTAAGTAGAGAGCCAATGCTATAAAGAACTATGGAAAAGGGTATTCTAAGGTATATTTTGGAAGATGGTGCACTGTGGAGGAGTAAGAATAGAGTTAGTACACGCTTAATTCTAAAAGAGTCCCTCTGGCAGTCTGCTGGGCTTAGACAGTTCATTTGCCTTAGTATGCATCTTCAACATCAGGCTGTGTGGCTGCTTGTTCGGGGATTACGTTTTTATTCTTTCTTTTCCTCCTTCATTTTAAATAAAAATTTCAGAGGCTAGGGCTTGCTTTTATGAATGGATAACAATGCCTCATGGGTATTTTGGGATGCTGTCACAGTTAATGTCTGAATGTGTAAAAAGATACAGTTACAAAAAATCTTTTTAAATATAAATCTTTACCCTGTTGCGTAGAAATAAATTCAAGTTCTCACTAGTACAGTAACTGCAGCAAACTCCTAACTCATTAACAACAGCCTGAAGTGATATTATAATTAAGCCTATTTATTCTTAGAGATTGTGCCCAGTGAAGCAATAAAATTAGATATTAAAGTAACACAGAAAATAATAGAAGACATTCATGTAGGGCAGGATTATGCTGAGGGAAACTAAAGAAAATAAGGTCAGTGTTTTGTAGTTTCATCTCCAATATCTTCTCCTCCCAGTCTTACTTTCAATTCTTCTCCTTCTTCTGGCTTTCTTGCCTAATCTTCTCTATTCTCCTATCTTCATTCTCAGACTTCACTTCTCTACCTGAAACCAACCCCTTTTCTGTCATCAAGGCTACCCTTACTGTCTGCTTTCTGACTCACATACCTTGCATCCATTCTACCCACTTAGCTTCCAGGTCTGAGTATACTATTCTTTTTGGATGGATTGATAAATACTCAGTTTGAAGGACCCACACAGGTCAGGCTATCCCATCTTTTTTTCCTAATCATCTTTAACAGATTCAACAAGGTAACTGAACTACAATACACTGAATTAGTCCGTGGTTACAACCTTTGGTATTTCCCCTTCTTCCTGCCTCCTCCGAACCTAAAGTCTTTTCACTGATGTTAGTGGTTAGAAGTATCAGTGACTTTCTGTCCTTTTTCCTGAATGAAGATGTTGAAGATGCAGAGGTTCAGGTCTCAGGCTGCAGGGAGTGCCTGAGCCTGTCAGTCCTGCCGGAGAGCAGCAGGGACAGCATCTGTGTGCGCTGCGATCAGCTGGGTGACCTGCTCAGCCTGGTGGTGGAACTCAAAGAAGAGGTTGAGAGATTAAGAAGTATTAGGGAATGTGAAAAGGAAATTGACTGGTGGAGTAACACCCTAGCACCCCTGAAGCAACAGGAGCTAATGGAAGCTCCAAACGAGGCAGGTAATCCCTCATCCTCTTGCTATCAGGCAGAAGGAGGGACCCTAAGAGATGAGGGAGGCTGAAAACAGGTCCCTGCTCAGGGAGGCATGAAAATCCTCTCCCCACTGATACCGGAAAGCTGGTTGAAGAAACACTCTCTAAGACTCAGAATCAGAGCTTTAGAAAGCAGGCATTCTTTATTGCAGCGCTGGGTGCATGGGGGATCGCTCCTCCACAGTCGTGCACACCAAACCCCTTAGATTTACCACTTAAATGCAGGTACCTTATAAATACTCATAGGATTGCACAACACAAACATACATATTTACTATTAAGGTGTGGTTAGTCCCAAAAACTTTATCAGCAGTTTTAAAACAATCATGTCACTCTTGCGCCTGCACATCGCCTCCAGGTGGTGGTCTTTGGGGGTCTTCAGGAGGAAGGCCAGTAGTCTGCCTCGTCACCTTTTCCCCAATTTCAAAATAGCATCCCCTAAAAGCCAGACTCCTCTGACTAAATCCTTCATTGCCCACCTTATCTCAAGTGTGATGTCCGTTATCTTCTGTTGCCAGGACCTGGGCCTAATCTTTTGGGTCATACAATGCACATTATCTTCTGTCACCATGCTTCCACATCTTCTGTCCTTGGGGCCTTTATCTATGTTTATGCGAGTTTCTTTCTTCGTTCCTACAGCTCAGAAACTCCTTAGCTTAAACAGACAACTCTTAGGCCTACTACAACCATCTTACTAGTTATGTACCAAATTTCTTAACATTTCATATATCAACACCTCCCTCACCCTCCATGATGCCCCTTCACAATAGATTCGGGGCCCTGGAACTTCTGAACAAAGAAGAGAAGGAGGAAGAAAATGAGACAAACGAAGAAGACCAAGGTCCACCAAGGCCAGGTCACTTCAGACCAGGTATTAAAACCAGCTCTGAAAAGAACCCCAGGAGAGTCATTGTAGTGGGTGACTCCACTCTAAGGGGTGTCGAAGGCCCCACATGCAGACCAGACCCGCTTCATAGGGAAGTCTGCTGCCTCCCTGGGGCCCGCATCAAGGACCTCACAGCAACACTCCCTACCCTAGTGAGACCGAAGAATTACTACCCTCTCCTGGTTTTTCATGTAGGTAGTGATGACATCACCAGGAGAAGGCCTAAAGCAATGAAGAGAGACTTCAGGTCCTTGGGAAAACTGCTTAAGGGGTCAGGGGCACAAACTGTGTTCTCCTCCATCCCTTTGGTTGGGGGGATGTGCTGCGGGCGGAGGAAGCAAGCAGCCGATTCAATGTGAATGATAAAGCAAGCTTCAACTTTATTGAAAGAAGTCACACCTTATATAAGCATTCTACAATACACTACTTGTAACTCTATTGGATACATTTAAGAAACTATATTATAATATCTCAGCCATTGGGTACATCTAAAAGGTCACATTATAATACCCCAGCCCCTTGTGGCATTTCTGGTATGCATAAACATCTTTCTTGCTGTGAACCTGCTTCCCTCCCAGGGCTGTTCTGCTCTCACCCCCAAGGTCATAATGCGCCCCAACTTATCTCCCTGTTCTCACAACAGTCCTTGTTATCATCAATGTACGCTGGGTTTTTTCCTCTGTTTACCTCAGGTGGCTGCGACCGACTTCTGCAGGGAGCTATGGTCGACCAGCTCCTGCAGGGAGCTATGGCCTTGCTCTCTGCAAGCCGTTCTCCAACAGGGATGGATGAGGAAGATTACAGGAGAATTCAGCATATGAATGGGTGGCTCCAAGACTGGTGTTACCATCAGGGCTTTGGTTTCTTCAATCATGGGTTGGTATACAGGGCACCTGACCTTTTGACATTAGACGGAATGCATCTGTCCAGGAAATGGAAGGGGATCTTGGGGCAGGAGTTAACTGGGCTCATTGACAGAGCTTTAAACTAAATTTGAAGGGGGAAGGGGACAAAACATCGGCCCATCTGAAGTGCATGTATACCAATGCACACAGCATGGGTAACAAACAGGAGGAGCTTGTAGCCGTGATGAAACAGGAAAATTATGATGTCATTGCTATTACAGAAATATGGTGGGATGTCTCCCATGACTGGAGTGTGCCAATTGATGGGTACAAGCACTTTAGGAGGGACAGATGGGGAAGGAGAGGTGGTGGGGTGGCTCTGTATGTTATGGACTGTTATGATTGCGTCGAGCACAGGTGCAGTGAAGACAGGGCAGAGTGTCTTTGCATTAGAATCAGGGGGAAGGCCAACAGGGCAGATGTTGTAGTAGGAGTCTACTACAGGCCACCCAACCAGGACAGAGAGATGGATGAGATATTTTATAGGCACTTACGTGAAATCTCATGATTGCTTGCCCTTGTTCTTGTGGGGGACTTTAATTTCCCAGACATCTGCTGGAAATACAACACGGCAGAACGAGACCAGTCCTGGAGATTCCTAGAATGTGTGGGAGACAACTTCCTGATGCAGCTGGTGAGTGAACTGACCAGAGAAGGTGCCCTGCTGGATCTCCTCTTTGTGAACAGAGAAGGGCTGGTGGACGACGTGGAGGTTGGAGGCCGACTAGGGCACAGCCATCATGAAATAATTCTCTATTCTTAGAGAGGTCAGGAGAGAGCTAAGCAGGACTGACATCCTGGACTTCAGAAGGGCTGACTTTGGAAGAAGGGGCTAGCCACACACAGTGATTACAAAGATGCTGTGAGGCTATGCAGGGTGGAAATCAGAAGGGCTAAAGCCCAAGTGGAAATTAATTTGGCCTCTGCAGTCAAGGATAACAAGAAAAGTTTCTTATAAGTATGTCAGTAGCAAAAGAAAGTCCAGGGAGAGTCTCCATCCCCTGCTAGATGCAGGAGGAAATATGGTAACAAGTGATGAGGAGAAGGCTGAGGTGCTTAATGCCTTCTTTGCCTCAGTCTTTAATAACAAGATTAGTTGTATTCATGAAATCCAGCCTCCACAGCCAGAATACAGGGACTGGGAGAACAACCCCCCTGCAATCCAGGAGACAGTGAGTGACCTACTGCATTACATACACAAGTCTATGGGACCAGATGGGATATACCTGAGGGTGCTGAAGGAGCTGGCTGGGTGCTCACCAGGCCGCTTTCTATCATTTACCAGCAGTCCTGGCTGACCGGGGAGATCCCGACAGATTGGAAATTGGCCAATGTGACACCCGTCTATAAGAAGGGTCGGAAGGCTGATCTGGGAAATTACAGGCCTGTCAGCTTGACGTCGGTGCCCGGGAAGCTGATGGAACAGCTCATCCTGAGTGCCATCATACAACACATGCAGGACAACCAGATGATCAAGGCCAGTCAGCGTGGGTTTATGAAAGGCTGACCAACCTGATCTCCTTCTATGACAGGGTGACCTGCTTACTGATGAGGGAAAGGCTGTGGATCTTGTTTAACTTGACTTTAGTAAAGCCTTTGACACTGTTTCCCACAGCATTCTCCTGGTGAAACTGGCTGCTCATGGCTTGGATGGGTAAAAGACTGGCTGGATGGCCGAGCCCAAAGAGTTGAGGTGAACGGAGTTAAATCCGGCTGGCAGCCAGTCACGAATGGTGTCCCCCAGGGCTGGGTGTTTGGGTCACTCCTGTTTAACATCTTTATTGATGATCTAGATGAGGGGATCGAGTGCACCCTCAGTCAGTTTGCAGATGACACCCAGTTGGGTGGGAGTGTTGATCTGCTGAGGGTAGGGAGGCTCTGCAGAAAGACCTGGACAGGCTGGAGCGATGGGCTGAGGCCAACTGGGGGAGTTTCAGTAAGGGCAAATACCGGGGCCACAACAACCCCCAGCAGCGCTACAGGCTTGGGGAGGAGTGGCTGGAGAGCTGCCAATCAGAGAGGGACCTGGGGATATCGATTGACAGCTGGCTGAACAGGAGCCAGCAGTGTGCCCAGGTGGCCAAGAAGGCCAATGGCACCCTGGTTTGTATCAGGATTAGTGTGGCCAGCAGGGACAGGGAAGGGATCTTGCCCCTGTACTTGGTGCTGGTGAGGCAGCACCTTGATTACTGTGTTCAGTTTTGGGCCTCTCACTACAAAAAGGACATAGAGTTACTTGAACATGTCCAGAGAAGGGCTACAAAGCTGGTGCAGGGTCTGGAACACATGTCCTCTGAGGAGCGGCTGAGGGAACTGGGATTGTTTAGTCTGGAGAAGAGGAGGCTGAGGGGAGACCTCATGGCCCTCTACAACTACCTGAAAGGAAGCTGCAGAGAGCTGGTTTGAGCCTCTTTAGCCTAAGTAGAAAGTGACAGGACAAGAGGGAATGGCCTCAAGTTGCACCAGGGAAAAGTTTAGACTAGATATTAGGAAGTATTTCTTTACAGAACGGGTTGTTAGGCGTTGGAATGGGCTGCCCAGGGCAGGGGGGGAGTCCCCATCCCTGGAGGTGTTCAAGAGTAGGGTCGATTTAGAGCTTAAGGATATGCTGTAGGTGGGAACTGTGCTAGGCAAACGGTTGGACTAGATGATCTCCAGGGTCCTTTCCAACCTAGATGATTCTGTGTGATTCTGTGTGAACAAGTGGCCCAGAGAAGTTGGAAGAACAAGTTGTCCAGGGAAGCCAGGGATGCCCCATCACTGGAAATGTTTAAGGCCAGGTCAGACAGGGCTTTAAGCAACCTGATCTAGTGAAAGATACCCCTGACCATGGCAGTGGGGTTGGACTAGATGATCTTTAAAAGACCCTTTCCAACCCAAACCGTTCTGTGACTCTATGATTGTATATGTAGCTGGTGGACTGAAGGTAGAGATAAGAGAGCAAGTATTTGGTGGTAAAAAGGGTAATGAAAAGTTCCCATCTGCATATATGACTAAGATTCTCTGAGAGTATTTTTGCCCCAGAAGGGATCTTTCTATGTCACACATGGGATAGCTAAAACACTCTGCTAGATTGGATAGGCAGCTCCAATTCTGGGCTGTTTAAAATGATTTTATCCTGCCGTCAGTCCCCCCTCCACAGTGGAAAACCTTATGGATTTCAGGTTATCTTGCCTCCAGTTTTCTGAACTTCTCTAAAGAATCAACAAGTTCTCAGTGCTATAGTGTTCTGATGTTTTAAAAATTTTTGCTTTTGGTGGTTACCAAAACTACTACTAGCCTTTGGTAGGAAGTCTTTCATATAAATGAGATTTTTTTTTCATGTTGCTTTAATCCAGAAATCACACTGGTCATTGGTAGTACCATCAGAGACCATTTGAGGTAGAAAAGCTTGAGTTAGATGAGTTTATTTTTAAAACGAAGTACAGTTTCTTTGTAAGTGATAACCTTTCCACATGAGTTTTCAAGATGGCCAGTGACATTAACATTGCTGCATCATGGTTTTCTAATGCTCTTTTTTTTCTCATTTAATTACATAAAGCTGGTGCTTTTTTTTTTTTTTTTTTTTTTTTTTTTTTTTTTTTTTTTTGGTGTGCTGTCTATGATACATAGATATTTTTGGAAGATTGAAGCTGGAATATCAATCTATGAAGCAAAACTTCACCCTACCAAACTGTTGCAGGGGAATTTGTTATTCACACAGTGTAGAAGATCAAAGTCTCAGTTCATTTTCACTTCAGGAAGAGATGTTAAGAAATTTTTCTGAAACCTGTCTAGATTACTAACCATCTTGAATGTATAAAAAATGTTTGCAGCAACATCTGTGAAAGACACATCCATGCACTTACTAATCCCAATTTTCTTTGAATCACATATCTATTTAAATCTAAGAGGTATCAAAAAAAGAATTGTCATGAAACATTTTTATGTGCGACAGCTGGAAGGCATGTGCAACACTCTGTTCTTTTCAATGGGCTTGATCAGTGGTATATTTGGAAAAACTAACGCACTTTATAGAGAAGAGAAAGAGTATGTCAGAGAGAAAAAAGCCAGAGGTCCTCTCATTAATTTGTAGACTCAAGAGAGCAGAGCTGTCACCTGTGCCTTAAAGATAAGAAGGGAATTTGATAAGGTTTACTTGTGACGTCTCCCACACCCCCTCCCAAGCCCTCTTCCTGCTTCTGTAGTTAGAAAAAGCTTACAGAGAAACTTTTTGTACTCACTTTTGGTAGTTGATAAGGTGTCTTCAAAGAAACTTATGTGCTAGCAGGAAAAAAACAACTGCATATATACAGAACCATATTTTTGTATATGTGAATACTTCACATATTCAGCTCAGAAGATCCCCAAAGCTCTACAGGCTGTATATTCAATAAAGATGTCAGACTGCACACTGCCATCATGCAATCCTCACCAAGGTAGACCTTTTTCAGGGCCTAAATGCATATACAGACATATTACACTGTCCTGTGGTACCTAACCTGAAGAAGACTTCCATATCCAGTTGGTAGTATGGAAAATGTAAGGTATGCTTCTCTATTGCTGCCAGATGCATATGTGCTCTGTACTTACTCTGATAGATGCAAGAAACTTTACTTGAAAAGGTGCATAACTACAGTGTCTGAATTACTCAGCTTCAGCTAATGGCCACAGTCAGATTTTTCTGAAGTGTGGGTCACATAATTTTTGATAAAATATGTCTTACACCTGGATATCTCAGAGCACAAGCAGAGTGAGCATCTCTGTGAAATAAATCCACATTCTCTCTAAAGAAAGACATGAATTTTGGAATAAATGAAAGTTGTAACAACTTGATTCTCTCCATAACAGTTCAACTTTGCTAGTGAATTATTTAACAAACTCTTTTGCAGCAGAATGCTACTCAGTAGCATACTCGTCCAACGGAAATCAACAGCAGTGTTTGTTAGACACAGTATATAATGTTATTATGTTCTGTGATGACTTGGAAGAGGGAACATCACCTTCATGCCAGATCTTTCAAGACAGTTTTCTCAACATCACAGCACCACTAAACCATGTACTAATTCAAAGACCCATGCTCTTCACTGAGAAAATGATAATCATTTCATTTCCTGGAACATCCTATGCGAACATATAATGAGGTTGTGATCCAACTACTTTTCAAGATGTGTCTTGATTAGTTTACAAGGTTTTAAAAATCATTAAAATCGTTAAAAAGTCATTAGGTAACTATTCAAGCACTACAGGAGCAGGGGAAAAATCAGACTGATGAAGATGGGAAGAAGATTTGGACTTCAGGAGAGAGACCAAAGATTTGGGAAGCTCTGAACAATTGAAGAGATACCTAATTATCTTGAGACTACTGAATCAAGACAGCATATTCCCTTGAGAGACCAGCAAGGTGAGGAAGTAAAAAGTTTTGTCCTGGTAATTCGCTTATTTCTGTCTCTTTGGAAGCTGACACCAGACTGGTCCCCACCATATGTCTCATCTCCCAGCTACCACTTGAGAAGATCTTAACTCTCAATATCCCCTAATCAGTTTTTAATGTCTCAGGGAAATGATCCTGGTTCCCAGTCCTCAAATCAGAGAAACTTACCTCCCAGATCTTTCCAATATGCATCCTTAAGGAAGCAAAGACACATAGGCTGGCCATCACTGAGAAGCAAATGAAGAACTGTAAACAGAATCAGTAATGAATGAATTCTTTTATGGCTCAATGCAAAAGAAAAAGAATCAGAAATGGATTTGTGTTCACACCTTGAAAGGACTTTTGGATGCAGATGAGAGAGAGCAAAAGAGAAAGTCAGCACATTGGCCTTTCTTTTGCTGGAGGAGGAGCACTAGGATCCACTAGCTTGCAATTAGGCAGAGGCCTTCAGGCCCCAAAGCAACAGGTTGAAACAGGCTAGTAGCAGTGAGAATACCAGACGAAAAGAGGCTTGTTGGGTGGGCAGGATAGTAAGGCTATTGGAGAGAAAAGAAACAGCAAATAGTTGTGAAGATGCTGGGGCAGATAGAGATTTACATATTGCTGTTCAGAAAGATTTCAGGGCTGCTCCAAGACACATGGGTCACAGGCAGAGGCAGAAGGGAACAAAAAATACAGTTTTATGAGAAGTAGAGGTGTTAGGAAGAGAAGGTGAGTGGAGAGTTGCAGAAATACATCCATTTCCCTCCCTTCCATTTTCTTTAAGGGTGTTTTTCTCAGAGCTTTTCCTCTCTTTTCTCCTCCCCACAGCAATCAGTCAAGCTGGGAAGAAGAGATTGTCAGTGCGTTAGTAGTGTGTTTTGGCACAGAAGACTGATAGTAAATAAGAAACCAGAGTTGACAACTTTTGTAACCACAGGAGCAAAGCCTGCTCAGTGACAAGGATGAGGACTCTTCCAGAGGTAAGGAAATTGGTCTGTCTTGCAGTCTGCTGAGCTACACTTCACCCCTCTCCTTTCCTTTCACTGTCACGGCTATACTGCTTGTCACCCTAGGGAACTGGAGCAGTTGAGGTTTTGACAGTTTGTATCTAGAAGGCGCTTGTCCAGGTCTCAGAATTAATGATGTGGGATGTGGTGCAAGGATTTAGGGGCTCTTGTCCTTCCTGATAGTCATCCTAATGGCTATTCTGAGGCTGTATTCAGATCTGTTTGAAGCACTGACCAGTAAGTAGTTGTAATAATAATAATAATAACAACAATAATGAGAGTCTGATTATTTGCATTGTTAATTGTATCCCCATTTTTCAAATAAATTAATAAAACACTTGCTCAGAAACATGCAAATTTTTTTCCCCACAAATAATTGTGGTTAAACATGGCATAGTTTTCTGAATGTGAGAATGACATGGTAAGCCTAATTGCTCCCCATATAGTGCAGTGTCCTTTTCCTGATTTGATGTCATATATAAATAACTAGTAAAGTGTCAATTGCATATTTACTGAAAAATTGATCTGACCTGAACTGTTATCTCAGGGTTGCAAAAATGTACAAAACATTCAAGGACAATAGAGATAAGTAAAGTTTTCCATGTAACTAAATAATATAAAAAAAGAAATGTGTATGTTTTGTTGAGAGCTGTTGTTCGGTGTTGCAAGAACTGTGGCTGTAATGCAAATGATCATTTTATATTTATCTTGTCTGCATTTTTCTGGCTGAAGAATTTGCAGAAATATTTGGTTTGTATATTCATTCACATATTTCTGTGTAATAAAGATCAGACAACAATGATAATGTTAAATAGTTATTGACCATGGTTATGCTTCAAGCTTTTGGTAGTGTAGAATATAAGTCAGTAAACTTTCTGTTTAGTTTCTTATGTTATTAGGTACTATATTTTGAACACAGGCTAAAATACTATTTCACAAATAGTTTTTAATGTGCCAAATTTATGTGCTTAAGTGATTCGCTGACAAAAGATAAATTAAAGAAAATTTTGAAGTTTTTGTGAGTATTGGAGCATTAGTCTGAAAACATGTCATCCACATGACTAATATTATAAATACAATTTGAGTAACAGCCAAAGTCGGTAATTAATGAATACTGGCTGAAAAATAATATCTCTAAATTGTCTGGTAAATAGTTATGAAAAAGAACTCCAATTCTCCCTGTCTTAGATCTCTTTATTTTAATTTACTTTATTTTCGTAAAAGTTAGATGATGCTTCTTCTGCAACAGCACCCAACGCTGGGAAATTGCAAGATGAGGAAGAATTATGTAGAGGAACTTCAACATCCCTGCAGAATTCAACAATGGCTCACAAACAGAAGGAGATGCTGAAGGAAACTGAAATTCTTTGGCTGATTTAGTTACATCAAACAATTCTTGCTTTAGTGATAACAGTACCTGTCAAGATTCTGTTAGCCTGTCATGCTTGCATTTGAATTGGATTATTCATATAGTACATAAATTCAAAATTCTTAATTTTATAATTGAGGACCATTAGAAGTCAGCTTTTAATGATTTTACAGGCATTTGATCTCACCTAGTTACAGTGAAGCCATTTAAATTTGAGCCCTTGCACATTCTTAAAAGAAAAGCATTGAAGAACTGAATCTGTACTGGAAATTGCATCCATCTTCAACTTTATGCAAATACTAATAATTCTTCTCACTTACTCATAAGTGAGACCCCTACGGAAAAGCTCTGTTAGAGATTAAAGACTCTTTATCCTTTTCCACAGGCTTGTTCAAACTATTCACTTGTGTGAATAGTTCATATTCACACATATATATGAAGCATGCTGGATGAGGCAAACAAGCCTCAAAACATACCACAATAAAGTGCTTCTGCTTTCTGCTTCTGGAAAGCTATATAATGCTTCTGAATCCTGTGCCCTGGAAGTTTTATATCCCACCTCCAGTTCCATCTAGTTAAATCCACACTTCCTTGACCAAGGATCACTGAATTAGGAAGGGATCTGTATATCAGTGCCTGTGAACCACTTAGTCTGTTTGTGGCATAAAAGTGAAGTTCATACTAGATAAAGAATATGACAGGAATATTGCCCAGGTCAGTATCTTTATAAGAGTACTGAAAGGACAGATACTTGTCTGTCTAGATTTCTTTAAGGTGTTGTCATGTAAAACATATAAGGGACAACTAAGTATGACTGCCCTCCTATTTCTTCTCCATTTATGTAGGTCCCCAATTCCTCTCAAATCCAGCCCCAGTAACAGAGGCAAGATTAGAAAGACATTTCTTATGGGAGGTGAAGTGTTTGAAGAACACTTTTTACCCTTATGGCTCACATAGCACAGACCTTAATTCAGTTTCTAAGTAGAAGTACACAATCGATTTCCACTCCTCTGTCTCTTCTTTTAGGCTATGCTATTCTTTTGGGGTATACTGTTCTGAGCTAGGTACTTCTCTAGTTGTTTCACATTGGAGTCTTGAGGGGGAGAGTCCAGATCTCTTACAGATTAAAAAAAAAAATCTATTATTAGATACATTTTCCATTTCCAAAGGTACATAATGTTTAGGCTTGATGTAGACCTACTGATAATCAGAAGTTCAGCAGAAACTGCAGTTACATTCTTGAAAAATTTGTTGTTAGTATCTCCGCAGTCATGTCATTTAGCACTCGAAAGAGAGAAATAGATGTTGTCTGACAACATGAGACCAAAGAATTGCAAATTATAAATATTTCATAGATGGAATAGGCTGTATTTTTAATGTGAAAAGAAGTCTATTGCAACAGAGAAGTCATGATCATTGCGAATGTAAATCATTCACTCCTAAATGGTGACAGATGAGGGCTTGCATGTTGAAGAATACTTTTTCTTCTTCCTTTTCAGCCGAGCAAATTTTCTCTCACTTACTTCCCTTCTATACTCTTAGGTTGTGACACTCTCTACTCGAAGAGTAAAAGGGAGGTATGAAAGGAATTTGGATTTGCTCCTTTATATTTCCTATACTTTGCCAGTATGATCTTGTTCTGTATCCAGCATCTTTTAATGCCAGGATTCACTTGTATGTACTTGTATGTACTTGCTCTCCATTTAGTTATCCTGTGTTCTGTCTAAAGAAGTCAGAAGAGGATTTTAAAGGGAGAAAAGCAGTTAGGTATTTAACCCTTGTTAGTAGTTTCCATGAGTCAAGTAAGCTGACATATGTTTTTGAGAGGCTTCTGTTAATGATTGAATAAATGCATGTTTGAAAGATATAAAATGATGAGGTCTGGTTTTCTTTTCTTTCTGTGCTTTCTATTCTGTTAATATTTTTGTACAGGAAGGGTACATAGTATATTAAGATGATTCATCAGACTCATTAATTTCCTTAGCCTTTCCTCAAGTGAAGGGGTATATGCTGTGAGGTACTTAATCCTTGTAGGAATTTGTTTCATTTCTTCTTGTGATTTTTGTAAAGATCTATGTTTTCTGGTTTTGTGGCAAAGAAGATAGATACTGAGTGTGGTGACAAATGCAGTTTAGCTGCTGAATGTAAGACAGAAGCAAGAGCAGACAGGGGAAGACAGCTTAAAACCTGAGAGTCATGACAAGGCAGGCAAGAAGTAACGACTACCAGCAAGGGGTGCACCCCCACAGTACAGGAATGAGGGGGTTAAGACAGGTCTAGTGACTGTAGCCAGGGTCAACCAAGAGTGTAGATTTCCAGGCAAGTCTGTTGTGAGAAGACAGGTCCAAAGTCAAACACTGAGAACCAAGTCTGTAGGTTAAGGTCAGGATTCAGATCAACGGCCATAGGCATGGCTGCTGCTGCAAGATAGCTCAGACTGACATCATGTACGAGAGCTGCCAAAAGGAGCTCCCAAGTGAAGAAGTGGGCACCTCCACCAAGGCTGCTTCTAGTTTTTTTCTCAGAGAGATCCAAGGCCTGTCAATGTTTCTTAAACAGCTTTACCAGAGAACCAGGCTTGAGCACAGGAAGCTAAACATGAGGCTGTGGGACAGTGCAGGCTATGCCCTGACACTGGCATGTAAGACACTCAGAGTAGCACTTCCATCAGCTTTCATACTCCTTGCTTGCTATACTATTTATTCTCTATCTCTCCTCCTCCCAGGTTTTCCATTACCTTCTGGTTTCCTTCTGCCCCCTTTGTCTCACTGTATATTATTAGTTATTCCACTTCTTATTTTTTCAGTTCTTTCCATGTCCTTATGTTACCAGCATCCATTCCTGTGTCCGTTCTCTTGTAATCTGCTGTTTTTCAGTCTTATGCACATCAAAGTCGGTAGAAGCAGTGGCCATACAGAGTAAATGTCATTTTATCTAACTTTATCCAGGCAGACATTAGGGGTGTACCCTAATATAGTCATCTAACTTCCTTTGTAGTCAATGGAGAAAAAAACGAGGTACCTCTGGAGGATGCTTCAGCTCATCCTAAAATGAATGCCTAAAATAGAAGCTGTACTCGTAAGGTGCCTAGCCTTCTCCACTGACTAAAAAGACAGCCTAGATTATGAACACAACTAAATTTAAGTGAGGTAAAACCTGTCTGTATATAAAATCTTCTCTGTGGTTTACAGTTTACTGCATTTTTTAAATTAGGGCAAATCTTCTCTCCCACTTGAACTAAACTAGAGGGCTTAGGATGTAGGAGTTATTTCTTGAGGAGAGACCTGAAGTTAGTGCTCTCAGAATAAAGAATCACCTAGCCATTCAGTCTTAGCCATCCTATTATTAGCTTTATGGTCTCAAAAAGGCTTTGATACCTTTAGGAGTGATTCCACAAGGTGATTCCATAAACCAGAAGGAACTATGGAGGTACAGGCCTCCTCATGGCAAGCTGGCTTTTCAATGCATAATTCATAACACTATGCAACAATTGTGAAATTAAAGAGCTGAGAAAGCATCTGGAGTACAGTCACCTAAGTGACTTGGGTGAGTGTTGGTATCCTGGCACTAGTCTTGTGAGAGATTTTCTAGTAGATTAGGTGGAAGACAGAGTATATGACCAATGCTAACGTTAATATGAAATTTTCTTCCTTCATTTTTTCTCTTTGTCTCATTTTTCTCTCTTCAGACCTGTGACCAGGAGCTGAGAACAGGTGCAAAGAAAGAACGATGCCTTCAGGGAAAAAGCCTACTTCTGTGTATACTTCTCAGTACTCTTCTTGGCTTTACACTGCTTATCACCTACATCATGGTGACTTGTGGCTTAGGTATAATATGGGATATCCTTTTCCCTGCTTCCTCATCCACCCCATTTCTAAGACCCCTTTCTCTCCTATCTGCCTCCATTGTGTATTAGGCTTAGCATCTGTGTTAAGAATCAGACTTTCAGAATCAAAGAATCATAACACCAGTTCACCAGTTGTAAAAAAAGTATAGTGTTCTGCCTTTTCCTTGGGTCATAGTGGGAGAGATGTTCAACATGTCAACTGTTGAAACCATAGTATGGAAAGTCTTACTTTGATTTACAAGTGGCTTATTTCAGTAAATAGCTGATCTGATTTGATGTTGATACCAGGCACTAAACCAAAATGAGAACTCAAACCCAAGTGATTTGCAGCAATTTAGATAAAGGGAGTTTTAGATCAAAGAAAGATGTACTAGAAAGTCTTTGTCCTGTTTTAACAAATGTAACTGCTGAGAAATGTTTCCCATGCTTGAACATCTCCCTCCATGTTTTAAAATTATCTCATTTTCTCTGTGCTATGTCCTTCTTTTGCTTCATGTATTGACAACATCTGTTGATTCTTGTTTATCACTTGGCCAGATTTGTCAGATTCAGAGAAAATACACTGAGAAGGCAGAATAATCCCACCTGTGACGGCCTAGATAGTATAAACAGAGGACACCACCTCTAGACTGATTAACTGTCCTTATTTAAAGAATCTCCCTTAAGAAGTGCAAAGGCAATCTTCCTGCAAAGTGAAAGAACACACTTTGCTCCATATTCAGCAAAAACTTACAAGGAATTCAACATTCTGCATGCAAAGGAGTTTGTACTAAAAATAAATCTTTCAGTGGAAATGTCCCACAGATAAGTCCTCAATATTTTTTTGTTTGGAGTTGCTCTCACTCTCACTGTCATTGCTCAGTTCTCTCCTATTTACTTTCTGCCCAGGATCCTGTGATGCCAAGCTGGGTGTTACACTGTTGGCCAGACTCCTGAATTCTAGGAATAACACTGTAAACCCCTGTGAGGATTTCTACAAATATGCCTGTGGCAGCTGGGAAGGCAAACACTCAAGCAGAACCACAGAAGAATCACTAAATATGTTTGATGTATTGTTGGAAGAAAACCAATTGATCCTGAAAAGGCTTTTAGGTAGGGACAGATGATTGTTGGGTTACCTTCAGCATCTTCTTCAGTCAGAGCTGAGAATACTAATAGCTGAAAGCAAAATCATTCCTAACAAGCTGAGTCCAGTCTCTTTGTTCTTCTATCATTGCATGTACAGATTTATTCTCGAGCATGTCACATTTAATATCTGCATTTTAAACATTTTAGTTCCTCTTGCCGAGTATAACAGACTGTCCTGGTTTTGGCCAGGATAGAGTTAACTTTCTTTGGGCTGAGAGGGAGCACAGCTGAAGGGTCGGGTCTGGATCTATCATTGTAGAATTCCATATGATGTAACGTCATGCTCAGTATATAGGCAGATGTGTGCTCTGTCACACCCCGTTTTGATTTCCAGGTCAGCATGGCAGGATTTTCTGGTGCAGTCAGATTGCTGCTGGGGGCCGGCTGAGTACCGGTCACTGATCGGTAGACCACTGCTGCATTTTACCCGTTTTGGGCTTACTGTTGTTACTGTTGTTTTTTTGTTACTATTATTAATTTTTTTTTAATTCAACCTATGAATTTCTTCTTTTGTCCCTCCCCTGTTTCACCAGGGAAGGGGGAGAGAAGTAAACAACTGGCCATGTGGTAATTGGCTACCATCTGAATTAAAATCACAACACAGATTAAAGTCACACTTTAAAATTATGACACCAACCCAACTGAATCAAAGTGCAGTGTAGTATTTTCTGACAGCCTTTCTCTGCACTAATACTGCCCAATTATTTTTTTTTACCACTTCTCTAGGTTTCAATCTTTTTTTTTTTTTTTTTTTTTTTTTTTTTTTCCTCAGAGCGCCCACAGTTTGCAATAAGAGGCTCAGCTAAGGAGAAAGCAATCCAGTTCTATCGGTCCTGCATGGATACCCAACAGATAGAATCCCAAGGAACTCAACCATTGAAGGACCTCCTAAATCAGGTGAATGTTTGTGTTGTTTCCTTTCCTTCCAGAAGATAAGTCCTGCAGGGAAAAGGAGTGTGAATTTAGGGTCATATGGTCCTACATGATAGAATTTTGCTAGCATCTGGCCCTGAAACAAGCTTATGATAAAGGTTGGTTTAAGCTCACAATTTCTAAGATACGAATCTTCTAGCTTTAAATGCCGTTTCAAGATTTGATTTTCTGACATCAGGTACATGAATGTTTCCTCACAACTGAATCCAATTTACAGATTAGGGAACATCTTGCAAAACAGGTGAAATTTTTGTGTCAAGATCTGATGACCAGGCTTCAGGGGAGCTTGTTTAAATAGGAAAGTGCTTCTCTTTCCATTCTGGGAGACTCCTCAGTGCCAGGAAGGGTTGTACATCTTCCTACCAGCAAAGGGCAATTATGCCCTGTCTCCAAGAACCTTCCAGCAGAAGGAACAGTGACTGCAGGCCTACCTGTGAATCTGCTTGTCAGGGAGGTAGGACCTGTAATCCCTGATTGTCCTTGACTTCAGAAAAACGAAAGCTCTTTATTCTCTTCTTCTTCTCCTGCTTTTTTCCTGTACACCTTGTTCTTTTGATAATTATAATTCATTTTCCCTGTATCATTTTTGCAGTTAGTTGTTTTGCTTAAGTGAAAGTGACAGGTTATTTTAAAGCCAACAGGATATGTAGAAATTTTTATGTTTCCCTTGTTGCTCTTTGCTTTGTTGCTTCTGAGTTGTCATAATGACTGAGCTCCTAGGAATGAAAAAAAGACTTCATAAATATGGATCAAACAAGTGTTTTTCTCACCTGTCATTCTATCTCCCTCTCTAGGTTGTTGGATGGAATGTCACAGGTGTGGTGAAAGCAAAAGATTTTAATGAAACTCTTCAGACTCTCATGGGCAGATATAGTACCTTTCCTTTTTTCAGAGTCTATGTGGGACCTAGTCCTTTTGATCTCAAGACCAATATTATTCAGGTGAGTGGACTAAAGAAAGAAAATGATCAGGAAGCACTGGGAATAAAGAGTCAGTTACACAGCCCACGAGAACCTGGCTTGCTCATGCATGTTCTTCTCTGAAGTTTCTCCCAAATTTCCATGAAGTTCTTGATTTTATTACATAAAAAGCACTTTTTTTACATAAAACTCAGTGGGATGGGGGAGAAAATCAGAAGGGTAAAAGTGTGAAAACTCAGGAGTTGACAAAAAGACAGTTTAAAAAGAAAGAAAAGAAGTGATACAACACCCCAACACCCCCCCCCGCCCAATTGCTCACCACCAATTTGTGTGGTTTTCATCTGAGTATCAGTCACCACAGATTTTTAATGAGCTTGTAAATGAGCCACAGAATATGATAGATTCATAAAAATTACTTCTGTATTTTTCCAAAAATGAAAGACATTTATTAACATTTAAAATTCTGTGACACAGAAATTAAAGCCTATTGAGCACATATTCACATTCCCAGTGTTTCTGAAAATAGCACTGTATTTTTCCTTTACTCCTTTTTGCAGATTGACCATCCTGAGTTTGAGATGCCTTCTGAGAATAAATTCAAAGAGAAGAATTATCCTGAGGTAACATATCAGAGGCTGAAGAAAGGTAAAAATAGTTACTTGGTGTAGGGATCTCCTTGAATTGCCTCCTGTTTCCAAGTGGGCTGTTTCCATGGGTACGGTCAGTGATGTCTGAAAATGCCTCCAGAAGGAATTCTTTAAAAAACTCTTTATTTTGCAAAAAGATAGTTTGTAAAATGTAACCCATTTTTAGATGCCATGTTTAAAACTTCTAGTGTAGAAACAGAATGTTTAATTTCTATTTGCTAAGTAATATGAGCCTGAGCTTCCCTCTAGGTTTTGGCTTGAATTAATATTAAAAAAAAAAAAAAAAAAAAAAAAAAAAAAAAAAAAAAGTAAAAAAAAAAAAGTAAGGCTTTATAACTTAAAGTTATGTATTGGGGGAGGGGTAGCTAGCATTTTTAAAGTTATTTTAGGATGTTTTAACCTGAGCTGTGGAAATAACTTCTTTGACCTTGGGAGCTATTGCAACAAAGTTAATTTCATCACAGCTCTGTCATTTTTCTGAACTTTATAAAATACGAGTTGACTTCAGTCTCTCAGTCTGACTCTTTCAGAAGAGTCCTCAAAAAAATAAGCCTGTCTTCCTATCATAAGCATTCCTTTGATACCTCATGAACATAGAAGTAAGAAATCAAAATACTGGCTCATTATTATCACTACATCTCTCTCCTTAGACTCCAGAGATGGCAGCCCTATATGTCTAAACTAATTCTGGTATTTAATGTAATTGTAAGCTGGGGCAAAAGTAACCTTTTGGGTATTCAGTGTTCTTCACTGAGAGAGGACCTGTACTTGGCAAACTGTATTCCACAAGAAGAATTACATAAGGATGTTGCAGTGAATAAGAGAGTTTTAGTGATGGATCTGCAGGGCTTTTGAAAGACTGACACATACAGTCAGTATGGATGGATGGATGGATGGATGGACGGATGGATGGATGGACGGATGAATGAATGGGGTGACTAACTTAGTCATGTCTCTTCCACTGGTCATATGCTGTGTATTGCAGGTTCTCCGTGTGTATCTCTCATATTTGAAGAAACTGGGGAGCCTACTTGGAGAACCACAAGATGGTCCCCCTGATTCCTTTTCCCTTACCTTATCCTTCATCTCTAACCTCCAGCGAGTTGTCACCCCACTGCAGGAAAGACAGCAGAGGGGGATGCTGTTCTTCCGCACTACCATTAGGGAGCTACAGGTATCTGTGTCTTAGAATTTGAGCAGCACAATTACATGTCACATTCACATTCTGAAGATCCAAATCAAAAGAGGTACTAGACATGCTGTTTAGATGCCGTTCTCTTGCAACTTACACTTAATATCTGGTGAGCTTTAAATATCCTATTAACATATGGTCTTTTATTGATAGCAGTTGGATTTTTCAGGCCCACAACTCTCTCCCCTCCCCAGTGCCAATTAAATAAAAAAAATTTCTCCTTTTCTACTATAATCAATAACTACATCATAAAACAAGTTTAACTTGCTGAAGGTATCTCTCAACATGATTAGATAGACTACCCGAGTTTCCCTATTATTTCTTACCAGTCAATTTAGATTCATAGTTCAGCATGTAAGCTTTGTTTTACTTCTAGGAAAAGGCACCTGCTATTGACTGGCTGTCATGTCTCCAGGCTGTCTTTCATCCTATGGCAATGAACCTCTCTCAGCCAATTGCAGTGCACGACATGGATTATTTAAAAGGCATGTCACAGCTCATTGAACAATGGCACAAGGAAAGGTAGGAGTGGATCATGCCTCAAGAAATACTAATTTCAGATACCATAAATTAAAGAGATCTGTGTTAGAGGCTGCTGAATCCAGTAGCCTAACAATTGCAAGGCTGCAGTGGCTCTATGTCCACAAGTTTAGCCAGTACTAAGGCTTAGCATATATTCCCAATAGGTTTGCCCATGCATGCACCATATATGTACACACATTTAAAAAAATATATACATATGTGTGTGTGTATGTGACACAGCTCAACAGAGATGGAACACAATGCCTTTACTGGCACCTACCAACTAATAGCACTCATACAGTCATGAACAGCTCAGACTCTGATCCTGTTCCTCCTCTCTAGATGATCAGGATTGGTCTATACTTGTGAAATATATATATGTACACATAGAGTATGGATCACTCCAACAGCTGGTAGATATTCAGTCTGTCCAGAGGCTGACCTGGAGTCCACAGCTGCTGGCACCTGGATATATAAGCCCCTGTGTCTTGCAGCCCTACTTTGGTGGCTGGTCTTTTCCTGTTACAAACATGCATATACAAGCAGATCTCTCCAGTAACTGGTCCAGACTCCTCGTCTCTCCAACAGCCAGTTCTCAGACCCCTGCTCTCTCCAGCAGCTAGCTTGAACCAAAGTCCCTCCAGTAGTCAACTCTCAGACTCCTTGTGTCTCCAGTATCCATACACACACACACACACACACACACACACACACACAGAGTAGAATGTTATTTAAGAACAGCACTTAATAAGATAGGAGAGATTCTGGTGACCATGTGCAGGGCTCACTCAAGCAGATGTCCCAGCTAGCCACAGGTTCATGCTCAACCATTACCTCTTACCACCTTTCCTCTCCAGATTCCCATACATGTTTCCCCCATTCTACCATGACCCTTCCCTTTCCCTGACTTCAGTCATTCCCATAAACTTCCTATTGTAAGTCTACAGAATCCCACAGACCCCTCAAAATATTCTATAATAAGTTTCACCTGGTCCTAAAAATGTTCTCCTGCTTCCCATAAAGAATCCTGTGCCCCAGTAGTCACTTCTTGAGTCTTCATGGTGTTCTGGGAAGAGAGTTTCTTTGGCTGAGTCATGTCAAATCATCCTCTACTGACAGCCCCCAGACTGTGCCCATTCAGAATTTGTTGTGATAGTTTAGGTTACTAGGGTTCCTCTACCTTAAATTATTCCTCTGAAACTTGTCATACCTCTGTGTTTAGTGACCAGACTTCAATCTTCAGTCTTTTTAAATGTCATTTTCCTACAGGATCCTTCACATTTATATGATTATTTGTCTGGTTGGGAATCTCTCCCCAGCCCTTGATAGTCGATTCCAAGATGCACGCCTGGAGCTATCTAAGATTCTTTATGGAAAAATGGGATCTAGAATGGTGAGTTAGCCTTCAACCATCTTCAGCCTCCCCAGAACACCCTAGGGCATGCCTTCTGGATGTTCTCTGGATGCCTTGTTTGAATGGAGTTTGATAGATTTAGGGAGGAAAACTATTCTCACTAGGCCATTAAATGTTTTCTTTTTCTCAAAGAAATGTTGGAGTAGATGTGACACACAAAACATTAGAGAGCTAAGTGCACTGCATCATGAGTTAGGGAACAATATATAGATGGTTACCTTTCTTCTATGTATCTGTCTCAGCTAGCATATGAATCTTCATCTTGTGTGAAAGTAAGCAGAGTAAATCATAAGGAAACCAATGTTTTATTTGATTTTTTTTCGAGGTAGCTTAAGTGTAACTATATCACTTGCCATTCACTGCTGTCTTTTTTTTATATGGCAGCATATATGATACCACCTGCACCTTTACATATCTTTTTACTGTCTTCCTATCTCTTTCTCCTCACTCTCATGTGTTTCTTTTTCTTTCTCTGTTCTTACAGATACCAGCTGAGCGCTGGAGGAAATGCTTGACTGACACCAGCTCTTTCTTTGAACCAGTTCTAGGGCAGATGATTGTGCAAGAAATTTTTCCTCAGAAGACCAAGAAACTTGTAGGTATTTATCTTCTTAACCCCCAAGCAGAGCTCAGCTTCACCTCTTTCTCTTTTTGACATGCCAACTTAAGACTATATCAAGGTAGCATAATTGTGTGTAGGTTTTTTACATATTCCTGTGCTTATTTATTTCCTCTCCTTTTTTGGGAATAAAAGATGTGAGAACAATAAATTGCTGTCATTGCTAGAATAATAAATAGTAAAAATACCAGTTATTATCTTGATCTTAACTGTTAGCAGAGTCATACGTGCAGTGCCAATTCCTATGACAGCCATACAAATGCATGCAATCTCAGAGTGCTTCCGGGAATAACAGTTAGTATTAACAGTATTCATCACCAATCTGACATATATTAATAAGATTTTCAATTTCAAAGCCATTAAACCATCATATGACCAGTGGTACAGAAACAAATCAATGCCAAAATACTCTGAGTGGATCCACAGTAAAAGGAAAAGCTGCCTGCAGTGTGGAAAAGATTTTTTTTTTTTTTCCTTGATGATCAGAGTTCTTTTTTCTTTTGGGGGAATTTAGTGTAGGCATCAGATTTTTTGAAGAGTTTGCAGTGTATAAGTTGACAAGAGTAAATAACTCTAAGAAAAGTTAATGGAAAAGCTAAGACTACATGCAATGAAGCACAAAGTTGAATGGACAAAACATAATCTTGTGAATGAGACACTCAGATTGCCATAACTTCAGAAAGAGAGACACCAGCACGAAATACTTGTGGATAATGAATTTTTATTTCACTCAAGAAGTGGGGAAATCATTTGGTCCATTCCTATCCCAAGAGGGATTGAATAAAAAAGAGTTATGTTTCCCTCTTAGTTACCATGAGAGGCAAGATGAAAAGGTGTGTGGGAGAGAATGGTGAGCTGTGTGAGGAACTGCTGGATGTCAAATAACTTAAGCCTAAATCATTATAGAAATTGAAATATCCTCTTTTATCAGAACAGGAATTTTCTCTCAATTATTTTGTGGTTGAATTGCGGAACATGGGAAGATGGTAGCTAAGCCTGAACAATATTTTTCTGCAGTTCTGACTGCATCTTCTTTTCTCCACTGCAGGCTGAGCAGATGTTCTCTGAGATCCAAGATGCCTTCTATGGCCAACTGGATCGGTTGGAGTGGATGGATGAACAGACTCGCCAAGAGGCTAAAGTCTTGGTGCGTGCAGAAGACAGAAGTTACTGAGGCCTTCCTTTCCCTGAAGCCTTTGGGGAAGGAATGGAAGGGTCCTGCATCTTTACATAGTCCCACCTGCTTCTACAAGCACACAATCTTAAATAAATATCTTATACACACTGACAATTGTATAATTGTTCTATAAGTGCCATCATGCATGTGATACATTGATGTATAGGCATGGAGAGGCTCAGTGTTTGTCCATGGATACTCTGAATTATATTGAGATACAATTCAGTTTTATACACCTAGAGAGATTAAAAACTGAAATGCCAGAAAACAATGCTGTAAAGAGTAGAACAGCATTAGGCCTCAGATCATTTTGTTAAGAAAGAATAGCGAGAGATGTCTTGTTGAAACAGAGGAGCTCTCATTTTGAAGGGCTGAATCACAGATCATATTAAGGTTGTTTAGAAATAGAGCTTAAAAATGACTTCTGGAATGTAAATCCTCCTATTGCTCATGTTTGGGTTTGTTGTTTTTGTTGGTTTGTTTTTGTTTTGTTTTCTTTGTTTGTTTGTTTTGGGGGGGTGGGGGGTGGGGTTTGTTGGTTTTTTTTTTTTATTTGTTTGTTTAATATGATTTTAGGTTTCCAAACTACAAGTGGTGATTGGCTATCCAGCTCACATGCTCCAGACTGCCAAAGTGAACCTGGAATACCAGAATGTGAGCTATATAATGTAAACATGCTTGCCTCATTACTGGCAGTTTACCTGTACCAACTGCTTCCTTGTCTGCTGCTAAAAGAGGCTGTGGCTTCTGGAGCAATGCATATTTCCTACTGTTCATTTTCTGAGAATATATGGGCCCCAAGAAACTTTATCTGTTGCTTCTATATTCTTGCCTGTGCTTTCTCCTATTTAGAGTGCTTGACCTGACAGAGACCTGTTGTGACCTGCTGGTATGTTATATTTGGCCTGCAGATAACATTCCTATCTTAAATTGAAGGTCTTTAGAACTGGGAGAGAAAAAAATACAAGTATTCCATTGGTTTGTCTTTTGATGAACCCTTTTTTTGACCTGTGGGACTTTTCTCTTTCTTATACTGTACAATTCATTCCTTGCTTGTGTTCTATGACAGTCACATTACCTGTCTCTTCCCTCAGTTGGAGATAAATGAAAACACTTTTTTCCTCAATGTGGTGGCTTGCTTGAAAGTACTGAGGGAAAATTCATACTTCAGACTCCTTCAGCACCATCTCTCACAGGATACGTAAGTGTCAGATACTAATCTGAAAAATACAACAGAATCACACACTTATGGACTAGCTGAGGTTGGAAGGGACATGAGGAGATCATCCTCCTGCTCAAAGCAGGACCAGCTAGAGCAGATTACTCAGGACTATGTCAAATTTTGTGTCTGTATCTTTCTTTTACTGGGGAAGGAGGGAGAGGGCAGACAAGGAAGCAGGGAGGTGGGGAGCAGAACTGGACACAGTACTTCCAGATGTGGTTTCACCAGTCCTGAATAGAGGGTCATAACCACCTGTCCTGTTCTGCTGGTGACACTTACAATGCAAGACAAGATGCTATTTTCCTTCTTTGCTGCAAGTCTGCATTGCAGCATCCTGCTTAAAAAAGTCTTGAACTTAGCAGCCTGTCTTGTATTGAGTCTGAGCTCATGCTACCAAAACCCCCACCTTGTGGAGAGAGAACCCCAGACCTCTGAAAAAAGAAGATTTTTTTCCCTTGAATCCTTGAGTAAGGGAGATAGCTGGTTCTTCTGGACTTAGCAGCAAAGCAAAGAGCAAAGCACTGTGATGATGTGAATGCTGTCAGGGTCACCTCAAAGGCAGGTATGCTTGGGACCTTACACTACCTGAAGAGTATTCTGTGCAGGACTTCACAGAAGGTTACTAATCCTGACTTACTTGACAGGGAAATTGTGAGATGAATTCCTTAATGTGTATGAATGCTAAGCTACTAGCTTTGACCATCTGTAGACAAGTGAAGGTTTCTTTTGAACACCTTTAACTCTAGATAATCTGAATTTCATTATTTGCTGCTGCTGTTGTACTGAGCAGACTGTTTTTGCAAGCCCAGTGGAGGGAAGGAGAAAAGTGTGAGATAAGGAGTTAATATTTCTCTGTTTCTTCTTCTAGCTGGCATGTATCCCCCTGGACTGTGCATTCATACTACTCAATAGGGCACCACATGGTGGTCTTTCCTGCTGGAATGTTACGCAGCCCTTTTTTCCACACGGAGTTTCCCAGGTATGGAGGGGCTGCAAAGGTGGAAACTGAATGCAGTCCCTTGGCTGCACCATGTTTCTAGGAAGAATCTTAATGGGTCTGCCTTTAACCTCTTTCTTACCTTTCTTACCTTTTCTTTGTTCCCAGAAAAACACAGTAAAGGGGGGGAAAATAGCTTTTTCTAAAGCCAGATGGAAACTGCCTTATGAATACTGAAAGAGGATTGAATCATTGACTGCTGGAGGAAAATCAGAATCTAGGTGAAACTAAGCTAAACTGAGTATATTACTCCAGAGCAAAGAGGCAGAAGTCTCATGTAGGTTAACTGCAAAGAAATCATTTAACTTTGCCTCTCATTTTCTAGATTCCAAGAATTCATGAAATTTAACCCAAAGAAATCTAACCCAGAGAAAAGAGGAGCCTTACAGAGCAACTTCTTGTCAGAAGTCAAGTGGATCAAATACAGATCTTCTCTTCCTCTTTTTAAAGAAACCTCCTCTTATAAGCATACATTTTAAATTCTGAGTCTTCCCCTGCAACAATGACACTTATGTAGATCATACTCAGAGTTGGGTGCTTTCATCATATAGAACAGATCTGTTAAGAAGTATTTTTGTGATATTAAAAGCATTTAAAACAGTTGAATGTAAAAACATTATGATGCTCCTCTTTGCATGATAATGGACAGACACTTCTAATCCCATAGTATTGAAAGAAAAGTTCACACTGTGGCAAGAGTCTGAAGTCTGAAAGAAACATGTCACAGTTAAAAGTAATTATTTTCTCCATGGTGATCTTCTACCACTAGTTGTATGATATCATCTAGTGCTTGTAATATTTTGTGAATTCATCATAGTATGAAGAACAGGACACCTCAAAGGAATAATAGAAAAAAAAAAAATTCCCAGTGCTTTGAGCTGTCACTTACCATATTCTTCCTCTCTGAAAAAGTGTCTACAGCTTCTTATTCCTTTTTGAAACCAGTGTTAGTGAAATATATTTTTCTCACTGTCATCCCAGTTGAGTAGACTGATAAGTCAAACTTGATCAGGTTTTGGTGAGTTGGCACAATAGCATTTTCTCATATGATGCTCTGAAGTTCAACTTTACTGACAAAAACCGATTCAGATGACTCTGAGGATAATTTTTAAAATAAGAAGTCAGCAAATCAGTACAACTGTAATAGAATCAGAATGGTTTGGGTTGGATGGGACCTTTAAACATATCTAGTCCAACTACTCTGCCATGGGCAGGGACATCTTTCACTGGATCAGGTCGCTCAAAGTCCCGTCCAGTCTGACCCTGATCACTTCCAATGATGAGCCATCCACAACTTCTCTGGGCAACAATTATGTTATGAGCTACAGAGCTTCTGAAAGAGCGGTTTTAAAACCAATGATGTTGTTCTGTTCTTGACACTTCCTATCAAGTTTCCAGTGATGTAATAATGATTACTACAATCATTTTATAGTTCACCATCATTAATCGGTGCATGTAAAGAAAGAATGAGCCCATCATTTTGAGTGTACTCTTGTGTGACTATTTGTAAACTCATTGCACAGAATAATAGAAATTCTGATTGGAAAGAACTGCTGGAGATCTGTAGTACAACCTCTTGCTTGTAGTGAGATCACCAATGCTAGACCAAAGTAACTGTAGTCAAACCTTCATGATTTTAATTTGCCTTGCCAGTTTTATGTATCATTTTTCATTACACAACTTTTGTAAGATTGCTTCTCCAACCATCCTGCTTTTATATGATTACCATGGCAGTTACTGTTTGTGCAGCAGTTTAGTTGGCAGTGGGTAAATAAGGACATATCTCAACAACAATACATGTCATTAGAGTTAATAAAGGCAGGATTTCATTCACAGACTCTTCATTGTTATGATGGTTTATTAGCTACAAATACTTTAATGCAAGCCCATAGTCCAGTTTTAAGCACTGGTAATTTACATTTGTATTTGCATTTTTACGGAGTGTACCACATCTGAGAGAAAATAAATGTGTGTTCTCAGAGTAGAATTCTCCTGTGCAGCCCACAGTTGTGCTCAGTAGCTATGAAGAATGCTCACCTGCCCTCTTTTTAGTTTCAAAACCACTCTTTTCATATTTTTTTTTAGTGCTGTGAACTTTGGAGCCATGGGTGTCTTCATGGCGCATGAACTTCTTCACGCATTATATGGTTATGGTGGGTACCAGCTCTGGTGTCTTTGTTTACTCTTCTAGGTCCCCATTGGTACTTTCCCTCAGGGGATCTCAAATCCTGGTCCCTATTATTAAAGTAGATGAAGCTAAGGATAACCTATTCCAGGCCACTCTGACTCTTAAAAATATTCAGTGACTAATGTGAGGAATACAGATGAATACCAGAAATACCTATACTTTCTAGGATTTTTTCCCCCCACAGTGCTGCCTGAGGGCTGTCCTACATGTAACAGGAGTGCACTACAGAAATCTATAGACTGCTTGGTTGAACAGTATGAAAGCTATGGCTTTAAGGTCAATGGTACTTTTACACTGTTGGAGAATACAGCTGACACTGGAGGGCTTGCCATTGCTTACCAGGTATTGTAGTCTACTTACTTCTCTAATCTCATAGTCTCATCACACAACTGCCACGTCACAAGATTGCTGTGCTGCATCCCTCTCCTACATGCTGCTCCAGGTCCAGATTTCTTGCACGTCTGTGCCAGTGCAGCATGTGTCCTGCATGCCCTGCATTCCCCCTGCTATGTTAGACATAGGTTCCTCACAAAGCTTTGCTCATAAGCTCACTAATTCCATGTAAGACCACTTCTCCTCTTCACCAGTTCTGGGGTGGGCCTTTCTTTATTTCCCCATTTATGTCATGCATACAAAAGCATGTTATTTTTTATATGTTTATTATATACCTGAGGAACTAAGCTGAGACATGAACCAGGATTCTGTGTGGTGGTAAAATAACTCCATAATGATGTTTTCAGCAATACTTTAGAGAGAATTTTTTATTTCCTCATGTAGTAGTTCAGCAGTTTAATTAATCACTGAGTACAGGGTGCTCTCAGATCTCTAGGTCTCAGACTGTACTTGTTACATTCTTGCATGAAGAATGTTGGGAGGTAGAAGTATTTTAATTTTTATGCAAATATTTATGACTTTCAAATTACTTGAAAGTAATTTTCATTCTTTCATAGTGCAGTAACCACATCTTCTCTTACGACAGTGTGTATGTGGTAGTGTATTGGGAAGCAAAGGAGTTAGGTTGTCATTCTCCCATCTTAGAGTTATTAGGGGTATGTCCAGCAGCAGGGAGCCTCAGACTGAGGAGAGAGAGATACAGATTTGCTAAATTATTAAATGCATATTAGACTGATAGATTTAATTGACATAAGACATGATTTTGGGACACTATCTGAAGGGGGATTTATTATTATTAATTTTCTCTCTCCACAGGCCTATAAGAATTGGCTGAAAAAGCACCAAGAAAAGAAGGATTTACCTAAGATTGGACTTTCACATGACCAGCTCTTCTACCTCAGTTTTGCTCATGTAATGAATTATAGACTAGTCATGCATCTCTCTCACTCTCCATTTTCTTGCACATTATTACAGTTTGTCTTTCTTAATATTCAATCACTTACCCTCCTTTTCACAGAACTGGGGATGACCAATGTTTCTGGGAGATTCAGAACCTTATTTAGAAAGCTAAAATGCACATAAATGGCCCCTAATCTATTATGGATCTCAAAGCTAACAAAAGACCTAACTGCAAATATATCTTTCACAAAACTCTGAGATCTACCAAAATTAAGTTGTAGCAGACAAGTTGTGTCAGGGAAAGCATGCTTCATTGCCAGCTTCCGAGTACTTTTTTGCTGTTGTGAGAAATCTTACACATAGAAAGTGGAATTTTACTCAAAAAGGCACACTCTCCGTCATTTCCTTCATCTGCCTCTCTGTCATGGTGAATAGATGTCATTCTGCATGACTGATAGTGAAAGAAATAGTTTAGAATGTTATTTAGAGATAAAGAACTAGAGGTACATGCACACATGAGTTGAGATTTCTGTGAGAACCTGGTTTAAGGATTTGTGCAAAGTTGTGCTGTTGTCCATAGTTGTGCAGCTGAATTCCTCATGAAAGATCATTGAACTTCTGTGCTCAGAAAAGTCACGCCCTTATAAGTCACTGTAACTATGCAAAGGGGAAAATGTTGTTGATGTATTGACATTACATCAGAGCAGTGTGTTGAAAATGAAATCACAGATTGTTGGGTCTTGGTGTCAATATTTGCATTTCAGAGGCCATATGGCAGCTACTATGTCATTTGTCAATGAATGAAAACTGAAATCACAAGAATGAAAACTGGGATTCCTAGTTTAACACCAGTAAAATCACATAACTTTCCCCCCAATCTCTTGAGTAGTAATGTGATGCTGTGTAAGTGCTGTCCTTTCTTGATGAACAGCCATTGCTTTTGCTAAAGAAGCTGAATCTAGACACTGAAACTACATCTATACCATTATTTTAGATGGAGTCAAAAGTTGCATGAGCCTAAACTTCGAGGTGGTCTAAATTCCCTGTGTTCTGAACTACACAGTATAGAAAAAGAGCAGATTGCTTGTCATATAGGGAAACTGGGGCAGAGAAGTTTTGCAAAAGGGAAGGAGTCAGAAATTGTGGTGGTAAAGGGAAAGATCTGAACATTGTTTATTCCAGCAGCCTCAGTCAAATGTGCAGAGGCATGAGGAGCCTTAAGTCTTGTTCACATGAGGACTTCAGCCAAACTGACTTTTCTATTTTGCTTCCCTTCAGGCAATGTGTGGACACCAGAATCCTGAGAAATTAGAGTCTTTCCTGAACACAGATCCACATAGTCCCTTGCCACTTCGTGTCTGTGGATCTGTCAGCAACAGCCAGGACTTTGCCAAGCACTTCCACTGCCCCAGTGGATCCCCAATGAATCCAGACAACAAGTGCCACATCTGGTAATCTTCATGGAAAAGGAAAAAGAGAGATATGACCCCAGGAGGAGGAAGGCCTGATGCATGAAAGTATGACCATCTTCTCAGGGGCCTTAGGGTGCTCTTATTCATTCCTCTACCTTCCTTTTCTTGTTATCCTTTCCTCAGCAGCTGATGATAGCAGAATTCTTAAACTGACCTCATAAGGGAAGAGGGTCTTCTCCTCCTACTCTCAGCACTCTGTCCCAGATGTGACAATTCTGGAATTTAGCAAGTCCCAAGGTAACAGGATGACAAACCAGTGTCTCTAGTAAGCAACAACTTCCAAGAAGTTGTAAACAGAATGACAGTTACATTATTAGTCCCATTGTTCAGTGCATTTCCCTGTCTACTCCAGCAACCTCACAGTCATGTTGAATGGACAGGACAATGAGTTGGAGCTCTAAGATTTGTGCTAAGATTATTTTTTTTTTTCTCTAAGATTTTTCCCTAATATTGGCTATTAGGGAAATCCTGTGGGTTACTATTCAAACCACACATGGAAGTTACCAGAGAGGGAAGAATCCTCTTCTGCCAATAAAGGGAGATAGGTACTAGGAAAGACTGAGTGGCTCCAGCTTCTAGGATGAAAGATAAGTCACATAACAATGAAGGTTACTGAAGGTCTTCCCTGTTCTGTTGTTTATTTGGTTTTCTTTTTTCATCAGCGAAACTCATAAGAGACAAAAGAGGTGAGCATCCCCATTGGTGGGAGGGTAATTGGGAGCTGAGAACAGAGTCTCTTCTTTCTTTCTTTGCCAGAAAGGTTCCCTTTTTTTAGTCTGTATTTAGGGTTGAGGTTGAGGGTGGAGTACGGGACAATCACAAGGGCTTCTAGAAGTTGCTGAAAACTGAACAATTAGAATTCCCAAAACAACTCTGGGTCCTGAACCTGTCTCTCTCATTGCTAAAAGTTCTCTCATCTGTACATTTGTAAATACCATCCAAACAGAGAAGCAGAGCTGATGTAGGATTTTACTTTCTACTTGAAATTGAATTTTAGGTATTCATTTACTTCAGAGGAAAAAAAAAGAGTAACAAGTAATATATTTTAGGGTAGCAAGAGAAGTACTTAAAGCAGATTCTCAAGAGCAGCCTAATAATTACATCAATTTCAGGTTCTGATAATTAGAAAATATATACCAATGTTCTAAAATTTAGTAAGTATACAAAATAATCTTAATTATGGGAATATTTTTATTTTACTTATATGGCTGCCTGAGGATTTTTTGTGGAATAGGTGCTGGCAAGTGGAAGCATCCCTTATCAATGTAAGCATTGTAAAAATTGTGAGAATTCTAATAACTATGTTAATCCTTTCCAAGTACTGACCAGCGCAGTGAAATATTTCTCAAGAACAGATTGCTAAGACATTTTGTTTTGATTAATTAGCTAAAACATTAATAGTTTGTTTCAGAAAAAAAAGAACCCAACCTTTGATCACAAAGTCTTTATGACCAAGACTGTTTCTTTGTTCTGTGTTTGTACTGTTCCCAGCCTACTGGAGTTCTTAGCTGAAATTCACAAGTAATAAATAATAATATCTTGAAATAATTTGATTTATTTATGCATCATGAAAAATAACAAAATTGGGTTTGTGCTCATCCTTATAATTTAAACAGTGTATATTCTTCATTTTAATCAATTTTGTCCTAGCAGTGTGTTCAGACTGCCTTTCTTTTAGATGCTAATAGCAATTAACTTTGTACCAGACTGTGTGTACTATAGAAGATATTTCAGTGTACTGAGACTACTGGGCTTATTTGTTTATAATGTAAAGAAGAAGCAAAAGCCATTGGCAGTTTGCATTTTGAGGAGTTTTTAAATTGTATCTATCTTATTAAGTGTATGGGGAGACAGTTCCCTGGAATATGCAATTTTTTCTTGTTCTTACCATGTATGACAAATTTATGAATATTTGTTTAAAAGACAGGGTAACCCCGGAAGTTAGTGAGTTGAATCAATTCTTGTTTATTATTAACTATAATGTTTTTACAGAAAGAACAGATGGGAACTTTAAGAAGGGAGGTCTGGCTTAGAAAAAAATTGCATGAGTCTTGGACTAAAAATTTATTGTGTTTCTCAAGGAGAAAAGGAAACACTTTCCATACGTGCACAAAGTCCCTTGTCCTCAGTGTTGCAATTTCCCTGGGATGTGGTTGGTGAAGAGAAGCCATGCTGTCTAGTAGGTGATCATGAAACACAGGTAGATGTTCAAATTCTTATCATCCATGACCACAGAAATAATTTAATCCTTTACATCATGTATAAAAAAAGAGCATAACGCTGCCAGTGTTCAGGAAAAGAGCCAAATCCGACAGCAGATCCTTCACCACTGAATTTCTCAGTCTCTGTGAGTCTTCGTGCTGCACCATGTTGATCACCTCCATTCCTTCCCCTGTTGATGAGGCCACAAATGTTTCTTCCATTTGGTCCCAGCCTGTAAATTGGAGTGGATGATAAGCTTTCTTCTTGTTCTCTTTCTTCATACTTGGATCATTTTCACCTCTGCTTTCCTCCCTCCTTTCTAAACTTTCAACTCCATTTTACCCTTACTGTGTGTTCACTTTCTCCTTCACACTAAGCAGCATTTCATTCATACTCCTTCCCACTCCCTGTTTCCCTTGCCTTTCTTGTTTCTGTTATATATCCCTCTATGCTCACCCTCCCCATAGTATCCTCATAACTCCCAAGTGTGGTTTCTTAATGTGTATGGATATGAGCACACAAACCTGGCCTAAACCTCTCTCCCTTTGCCCTGCTAAATACATTCAGTTGTAGCAGGGTAGTAAGTGATCATCCAGGTAGGGGAGACCATCGTTATTGCTATTTTACAAGAGGAACTGAGGTACAGAGAAGCAAGGCATTGGAAGAACTGAGTACTGGAATCTCAACTCCTGTAATCTGACACTTGCAGGATCTTTTCCCTTCTTTTCTCAACACAGTCTTTCCCATCCTCTTGTTACAAGTGTGTCTTTCTTACATTGATTTTTTCTTCCTTCATTTTGTCATTCATGCATTTGACTAATTTTCCCACTTATTTCTCAACACACTTCCTCCCTGAAAGTTGCCTCTCTTGCTTTCTCTCTTCCCATGCTGGCTCTGCTTCTCAAACTTCTTCCTGAATTGCTGCACTTTGATTGTTTCCTGGGTATGCTCTGTGCTGTGACAATGTTTCATTTTTCTTCCTCAATATCATTGCTGCATAACAGATAAGAGAAAAATGTCCAGTAGAGCAAAGAGACTGGAGGGAAGGGGAGAGAGAAGCATGGCTCAGACACTCCCCAGGAAACAATACTTGAATAGTCAGCATGTCACAAGCACCAATTTTTTTTTAATTTTTTTTTTTTTTTAAGAGGGACATTGTTGGGTTGAGAGGAACTGATCACTTCAGAAAAGTTGCCATGTCTTAAAGTGAGTCACTGCTCCAAAGATAGCATATCAGGGTCAGAAGCCGTTGCCTTTTCCAGTACGCAGCAATTACTGACTTGCCACAGAGCAACTGAAGTTGTTTTAGATATTGGTCTCTCAAGCAGCATGATTTTTAAAGGGACTTGTGTGTTAGGAACACTTGTTTCTTATTGCAGATAGAATCCAACACTTGTGTCTAAGATTCTTACAGGACTTCTGCCTTCCTGGTTCCACCACACTCTGAGGAAGCTTGGTGCAGAACAAAGTGCCTATTTTCTTATGGCTCTATTTTGAGAAACCACTGGGTTTTGAGCAAATAACTTTACTATTAGACTACACTCCACCAGGTAATAGTACGAGACTGTGGTGGTTTAAGCCCTGCCAGGACCCGAGACCACAATGCCGCTAGCTACCCCTCCACCACCCTCGGATGGGGCAGGGAGCGAAATACAAACCTTGGGGTTGAGATAAGGAAAAAAATTAATACAACAGTGTAACAACAACAAACTGAACAACAGCGATAACAATAACAGTAATAACAATGAAACAGAACAAGAGATATACTGCATGGATACAGCAGTGAAGGTGTGGACAGGAACAAAAAACATCTCTGCTATTCCTGCCCTTGAGTGCTGAAGGGACCTTGATGTCAGCATGGTATTGAATAACCCAGCTGAATGACCGAGCTAGAGATCCCTCCCCACTGCAGGGGAAACTTAACCCTATCCTAGCTGAATCAGGACACACATGTAGCAGGAGAAAGACTGCAACTACAGTAGTAATGTGACTGCCTCCCAAAATTAGTATCAGAACATTGCACAAGACAAGTACAGAGTGCAATGAAATATTCATATAGGTGCATTGCTTATATGAATAAGAGAGTTCTTGCCTGAAAAAGGCCTTTTGAAACATTTATTTCAGTAATCACTTTCTCCTCACTCTCCTTCCTCCGTGTCTTCTTCCCTTTCTGTACATTTGCATTGTAAGAGTCATCCCAGATTCATTCTTTCATCTTTTCAGGGCCATGACTGCAATAATAGGCCTTAGTGGCCCTTACCAGCCTCAACCAGAGCTTTCACCTCCATCCTCTGCCCATGGTTCCAGGATCTTCATTTATCTCAGGCCTGGTTCTCTATTTGTGGTCTGTTGCAAGTATCCCTATCTCCAGCTCCATCTCCATCACAGCTCTGCCTGGTCATGGACTCTGTTATTCTGGATCTTGATCTACAAATTGACTTCCTGGTTTGACCTTGAATATGGCTTATCACTATGGACTTGCCTGGCAGTCATGGGACTGTGTCTGACCCTGGTTTCTTTCACTGGATGTGACCCTCATCCTGACTTTTATTCCTGACTTCACTCTGAACCTGCTTCGTGTCTATGGACTTACCCGATGACCCGTATTCTTGACAGAATAACTATCTATCCCTACCTATAATTACCTAACTCCCATCCCAAGGCCTGCCTTGCTTGCCATGCTCAGGGTCTGTGGGGACTGGGCCTTGGCTGGTGAGGGCCCTGCCCTGCCAGCCTTGTTGAGCAGACACTTGTCTGATGGCTCCCTGTCCCCTAGAACGCAGCTGGAACTCACTGCTCCCTGCAAGTTACTTGGGCTTTCTTGAGCCATGAACACCATGGAGTTGCACCCACCACTGAGCAGGGCCCGTGATCCTTTCTGAGGGACCAACCTGGCCTTGGGCACTGCCCCCAGGATTCTGAGTGAAGCTCCCTGCTCTCCTGGCTGCCCAGCCTCTGGTGCTCCCCAGAGGTGGCCTGGATATTTCTTTTCAGGCCCACTGAGCCTCCAAAGCTGCTCATAGGCAACCTGATCCATACCCCAAACCTCCTTCCCCAGGCTTTAAGTCCCCTATATGCCATGCCCATTTCCCAGTTTCTCATCCCTTTCCTGGTTCTTTACCCTTGGAAATTACCCTGTGACAATTCATAGCAATTAAATCACTCTACAACATGTCCATCCTGAACCTGGATCTCCTTAGGGTGTGAGTGGGACCTGCTGAGAGGGGAGGCTGCTGTCAGGGCCATGAGTGAACTAAAAGGTCTTAATGCCCCTGACCAGCTTAAACTTGTGCCTCCTCCACATCCTCTGTCCCATTTAAGTGTAGGGCTGGGCAGTCACTGGGCTGTGTCTGATCCTGGTTACTGGCACTGTGTCTGATTGCCACACTGACTAGCATTCCTCCTTCAACTTGGACCTGTCCCATCATCATAGACTTCCCTGGTGATGTCTTGTCTGACCCGGTCTACCATTCCCAGGCCTATCCTGCTTGTCCTGCTGCAGGCTGTGGGGACTAGGCCCTGGCAGGTAAAGCCCCTGCCTGCTGGTCTTGTTATCACAGTTGATGGCTCCCTATTCCTTAGGGACTATCTGACCCCCACTGCCCCTTGACACATATCTTTTCATTCCTCTTCTGCTTTGGTCTTTCCAAACTAAGCTTCTGTGTCCATATCCCATCTAATTTTCTGCCTTTCAAGCCTCCTCTTTCTCATCCTCTCACTTCAACCCATCCTCTCACCTGCTGATGGATTGTTTCCCTCTTGCTGTCTATTCATGGCTGTGTGAATCACAGTCTTGTTTTTCAGTGGTATGACGGCATTTGAGAAGGTTGGGCAGTACACAGCTGGGAACATAGCCACCAGATAGATGGTCAATCCCAGGGAAACTATCAGGGTTGGATTGTCCCCCATCAGTTCTCCTGTTCAGCACAAGACACTTTTGCTCCTCACACCTTTCAGCTAATGGAGCCAGGATTTCTGGAGCACCACAGTGTTACTCGGGATACATTGTGACATCATTGGTCTGATCTGACACACAATGATGTCAGAGACTGTTAGGCAGAAACACTGTGGACTTCATGTCATATACAGCTTTTCATGCACTAAAGAATGAAAAGAGTGTGAAAGTTTTGGCAATCAACAAGAGTACGTCTCTGCTCAAAGTTAAAAAGAAATAGAATGAAAGGGATGAGATCATAACAATAAGACACCACCTGATGTGAAAAATCACACTTAATCCTGAACATTTCCATATCATCTTCCCCTTAGAAGTAGTGCTCACAAGTAACTGACTGAAACTGGACAAAAAGTGTTTTATAAGACTGGTGCAAGTGGAGGGGAAAAGAAAATGTAATGACTTTCCCACTTCAGTGCTTAACCAGTTATTAGCATGTTGTGCTGTTTGGCTCACATGGCCTCTGTGAATTTTTTTTTAAAAAGAACAGTAAAATAACAAGAGTTTTAAGATGTCCTCTAGATGGTGATCTAACATCAATGCAGAAACGGCTAATCTTACGAAGCACCTGTTCCAAAGGGGAAAAATATTTGTCATGTCTTATTAACCCTTGACATTCACTTTCTCAAATCAAATTGCCCACTCTAATTGAGCTCTGTCCAGACTACATTTTAGGACTCTGATGATGACTTTCCACCATGTACCCTGGGAGACAATTTTCTAATTATTTTCAAACTCACATTTGCTGTACCAAGTATCTTCTACATTTCCTGAATTTACATAAAGTTTTATGTTACCATTGACTTCCCATTGGTTTTTTTCTTTGTCTTTTTCCTTTTCTAGTATTAATAATGTTTTTTTAATTCAAGTTCTTCACATTTTTTCTGAGATGCCCAAAAGCCTGTCTGGTATTTAGGCAGGTCAGGAATTTAGCTTGTCAAATCATAATAATTATCCTAGGCATATGAAAGTCACTACAAAAGTGAGCACATGCAAGGATGTATACACTCTTGATTTATAGACACTGAGATTTCTACACCAGGTGGTGGTTTGGTGTCATCTTCAGCTTGCTGTTCAAAACATTAAAGTGTTTTTTTTTCCAGCTAGTCTTCAAAAGATTTTACATTCAACCCAGAAAGTGCTGATTAGAACCAGACTTCAGGAACTTAGAAGATAATTTTTTCAGGAATATTGACGGATTGAATATTACATGGGTGTATTAATTTCTTATATACTGTCTCCTACTGAATGGTGTATAATAAGGAGTGAGAACAATATACCAGGTAGCAGTAGCTATATACTCTTAACACAGGAGAAGGACAGAAGTTTCAACAGATCTAAAGACAGAGCATATCGAACACAGTAAGAGGGAATAGGACTGGAACGTGGAATCTTCAGTCCTGCCATGCAACTAGTAAAACAACTTCAAGGGGCATGTTCCCTACAGAAATCTCTGGATCTAAAGGAATCTGTGCCCAATTAACGGTAAGAATGTATGTCAAAGGTGTTCTGCATTCCTCACATGGAGTGTGGAATATTTTCAAGTCCTCACCTGCACTTCTGAAATTCTTTATCTAACCAAAGTAGGTAAGTAAATAGATGCAAGATGTGGAAACTCATACTACTACTGAGGTCATAGTGACATATTCATTCTGGCATAAGTCCAGGCTCCTGTCTCAGCAAGGGATCCTGCCACAGGACACTTGCTCCTACATCTTTTCCTGTGCTGACTCTAGTGTTGGTGTGGCTCAGTTAATGAGGCATATTAGGTGACAAAAACATTTTAAATACAGGTTTTATTAGGTCTGGTTTTTAATGGTTGAGCTTTAGATCCAGTTAACTGTGCAGTTACACAAATGTTAGTCTGCAGCTAGACAGTAGAAACAAATGATTGGGGCAGGACAGAGGAAGGCTAGACTGCCCTTTACTGAGTACCAGACACTACAAATTCAATAGAAGCTTTGGCGTTAAAAAGAGATAGAGTGACTGCACAATCCTTTCTCGAGTTCAGAGAGTTCTGACTCTTCTTTTCCTTCATTTGTGGTTATATATGTTCACCAGCACAGAATATGTGTAATGCAAATAAGAAAGGGATGTACTAAGATGAAGTGTAAAATGAGAAAGATTTAAGCTAATAGCAGTGCTCCTTAAACACAGTTACATGGCTGAAAAGTTAATAAAATTAAAACGCAAACCTCTTTATTAAAAAAAGAAAAAATATGGAGAAAGGAACCAAACTTTGTAGCAAATGGGTTTTTACTTAGTGCTGCTGACAGCAGTAGGATATTCAACTGCCCATCTCAGATCTTGTATGCATATTTCTCTGGATGTTCCCAGCTCATTGTTTTGCATGTGTGGGTGTAAGTATGTGTGAAAATTTCAGTTTGCATGCATTCAGCACAAGAAAGATAGAGCAAAAAAAGGTTGAAAGCATTAAAGTAATAGTGACTGTTTTCCCCACTTCATTTCAATTAAATCACATTTTGTCAGCCACCCCATGTGGAGGCAGGGATTGCTTCTACATTATACAAATCTATTTTCAATATATTAAACTGATTTGTTTAAAAAGTTGTTGAATATTGTGCCTAAGTTGGACATAGTTTGAACAGTCTTTTTGTGCTTGTGATCCACTGGCCTTCACACTAGTAGATTAACATCACTTCCTGTTTGTGAAGAGGACCTATTCCATTCAAAAATCTCATTCCACATGGCCTGTCTTTTCTGGAATTCTCATGGTGGTTTCTGTTGTCACACTGAGTGCTCTGGACAACAGGTTCTTGCCTAAGGCTGTGCTTTTCTAACCAGACCATGAGATACAGGTGCATTTCTGTAGCCAGTGGAGTGGACTCTTAGTGTAGTCCAAAGGACTCCTCTGAAGTAGAGGCTCCAAGAACAGTGGATATGGGATTCCTCTGTCTGTAAAGTGGATCCAGAGTGGTAGAGAATGAGCAGCCTATGAGAGAGATTAATACATTGAAATAATTGGATAAACCAGGGTCATAGCAGTAATTTCTCTTTCTAGGGATTATGACTCAATATTTAATGTTTTCCTCCCTTAGCTAAATCTGCAACATGAACCAGTCTGAGGTGCAAAGACAATGAAAATTTTCAAGTCAGTACAGCACATTGGCCACTGTTCTCAGACTGGGCTGGGGGAAGGCAATAAGACAAACTAGTTAATGCATGCTTTCTCCCTCATCAGGCTGAAAGAGCTGGTGCATGAAATCTAGTAAAGCAGCTCTCCGGTCCAGTGAAGCACGGGACAATTGGCAGCACCAGGAAGGTTATCACTTGCTGCATCAGATGACTCTCCTACATGAGGTCAAAACCCCATTGGATTTGTAATGAGGAGGTGGAGGAGGCTGTAAAGTCATTCTGAAGATGGAGCAGTGAGGACCTTGAGGCAAAAAGGAGCCAATGGAGGGAGGAAAGGAAATGGTCTGAAAGATTGTAATCAGTGAATTTCTGCATCTTACCCCAAGGCTGTATTACTTGGAGAACAGGCAACTGAAGGCACAACCATTGGCTGATTTTGATGCTATGATCAGAAAACTGATATGGAGAACCTAGGGATACTACAGTCTGTAATGGGGGACTCCAGAACATGACTGAGAGCAGATCCTCTTGGGAGTACCCAGAACTACAAAAGCTAGGGAATAGGGTAAGGGGGAATGGCACAAGCAGAACTGTGTGAAGATCCCAGAACAGAAATAAGTGAAGAAATACAGGGCAGGACAGAGGGAACTGGTAGAGGGGTTTGGGGCCCATAGGGTGGGAATGACTGGCCAGCTGCAAGACAGGAATTATGGATATTGGAAGTTCTGGGTTTGAGATGAATGTGCTGCTGCAGCTCAGGACACAGACAGTTGTGAATGGAGTGTGTGGTGAAGTGAATGTAGTCAGTTCTACATTATAGCTACTGATCTTGTGTTGTAGGGAGTCAAAAAGTGCACTGCAAATTCTGAGAAACTCACTCCTCTTTGGCAGACAGTTCTTTTTATTTTACTGTCATTATGAGAATGGTAACTCGTCTTTCATGACTGTCACATTCGTTACATAGGGAGGTATGCACTCTCCCCCTTTGCTTTCTCATGCAGAGTTCAAGGTTCTAAGGTCATCATCATACTCAGAAAACATAGAAAGACTGGTGAAAAAAGATCAGAAACCTGTCTGAGCTTTCAAAATGTTGCCATTTTTCACCACTTATATTGGATCCTGAAAATGAAAATGTCTTGCTTCTTCTAACAGCAGATACCAGCAGTCAGGTTGTATCATCCTATGCAAGAGATGAAGATAATGTCCTTACCCCAGAGGTTTCATCTATCTCACCATGACACAGTAACACAAAAGGAAAAGCTCCTGAGCTGAGAGTGATGGTGACAATGGCTGACAATTATATAAAAAACCAGTGTGAATTGGATTTCCACTAAAGCACTGGCAGTATTGCCACTTTCTCTTCTCGTTCTCTCCTGCTATTTGTTTTCATCTCCTCTTGTCCGGACTGCTATTATTTAAAATAATAACAGTGGAATCATACACAAGATACATAGTGTGAATCAAACGTCTATAAAGCCTAGTCTTCTTTAATAGCAAGAGAAAGAGTCACCTCCAGGACAAATCTTCCCAACCAGTTCAAACAGCTGTACCAGGACAGGATTTCCTATGGAATCTGCATAGATCCATCCCTCTGGGATTTTTTTTTCAGCTTTTATGATGTAGATATTAGTGGTTTTCTTAATTTGTGATCCAAGGCCTATATGGAAAAAGATACAATTTTATGATTATTTAATTAAAGTAATAATTAGCCATTATTGTTTGAATAAATTAACATAGTGACAATAGAATGAGGCCTCCAAATGGGTGGAGGCTACATATACCCAGGGTTCTTGCAAATGAGAATGTAAGGCAACTCTCCACGTGCTTATCGAAAGTACAGAAGAGGAATGGTATAGCTACCATGGGAATGCAAAAGTCATTAGGTGCATTGTCAGGGCCCTGAATTCCTTTCTCCCCAGGCAAAACATCAGTGACATTGTTCTGAAGTGTTTTCTTTATGAGTGGGCAATTATACAAAGTTCTGTCTTAATTTCTCTCGAACCTGTTCCACAGTTGACCACACGATATAGCTTTTCATTAGATAAGGTACACAAATCATAGCTGCAGTCTTCCAGGCTGTAATTTGGCATGGGGTAAATGAGGGTAGTACAATTATAAGATGGAGATCCAAGATAATTAGGTAGCTTTTAAGAAAGACTGTGATAGTTCACTGCTGTCAGAAATGTTACTATGAAGCCCCTGAAGCTGCACAGTCTGTGTCATACAATATACTTCAGTTACTCTTACTAGCAAGGGAGAATATATAGTATTAAAATAACTAAATAATTAACTCTGTGTTTAAACAATTAAATATGATTATTAAGAAAATCAGTAATTTCATTCTTATTATTCTGTGTTTTCTAAATATCCCCAGAACACTGTATGATAACCTCAGTGACTTTCACTTCTGAATTTCCCATGGGATAAATATTACTTCAGTTTGTTGTGGTTCAGAGAAGTTTTACTCTTCCAGTCTCACTGTTTATTCCATTGGTATTTATAAGCCTGGATTTGCAATACTGACTTGCTGTAATGGAATAGGCAGATGTAAGAGACTGCACTGCCCCTTTAAATATAACTGTATTCAGTTTTTGACAAGAAGACAGTTGCAAAATAACAATGGCTTCATTTGGAGCCAAGATTTTGTTTAAAGTAGTATCTGCATGTGTACTATCTAAGTGGCAGTATTACAAATGATCTTCAAGGTATCTGCCTCAGTAGTTACGAAATACAGCCCTCTAAAAGTTTTAGAGTGCTTTTTTTTTTTGCTTTTTTTTCCCAGTTTGCTGAAACAAAAGCTGTCAACCCAAAATTCAACATTTCAATGTTATTTCTTGGTAAATTATTTGAATTGTGTAAACAATGTTGTCTGGAGAGGGAGAGAGAAACATTTGTGAACCATTGTGAAGCAGTTGGACTGACAGGACTGTGTTGCAGGACAGACCAGGCAAGTAATGGCTGCAACTGCAAAGATATGATCTTAGATGCTTTGCATTATCTACATCTTCTGTAATGTGCTTGACCTCTTTATCTACTGGACAAAGCTCTTTTAAACCTGGGGCCCTCGCTTTTACAGATATTTCTTCCAAAATGGGAACACACTGATACTGCCAACAAATGAAATTTCCTATTTATAATGCAAGTGAACATGTTCTGGAAGTGCACTTGTGGCAGAAATACTCCCTAGTACTGTAATACTGTCATGCTTTCTCAGAATTGAAACAGAGGGCAGAAGTTGCCTGAATGTACATTCTTCCCATAGTACTCTTGATAATGTGATGCCCAATCTGTAATCTGAGCTGCGTTTTTGGAATGTGAGCAGTGCCCACCACTACAGCATCTGAGCTCAGCTTCATACTGAGCTTCTTTGTGTGTGTCTTATAGTCTAGCCCTGGGAAACAAATAGCAGAAGCTGTTTTGAAGATTTTTTTCTTGTTGTTTTTCCTTCTGTCCAAAGGTAACAAATTCACAACTGTTTTTGTGAAGATGAACCCCAAAGGTGGGAAGTTCAAATGTCTTATGTTTAGTAACTTATGTGACTGCCTTCTGAGCTTCTTTTCATGTGAAAAACATAGTTAAAAGGTATATTCTTAGGGTTTTCTCCCCACGACTTCCTAGTCATGCCTTGGAATGTTTGCTGTTTCTATGTAACAAAATGCTATGCTATTAATATAAAAATATAAATAATATAATTTTTTTAATATGTTTCATAGGAGAGGATAATATTACACAGAGCATAGGCAATATTCAAGAACCAACACAAAGGATAAAATGGTAGAAATTGTATTGGCTTGCTGGTAGTGAAAAGCATTCTTAAAATTGCAAAATAATCTTTTATTAGCCCTATAGTAAGTTACACCTGGTTTTTAAGGTAATTTGTTCATTTGCGTAAGGTTTCAATGTATATCGCTCCCCTAGGGTAGACAGCTGTGGGAAAACTCTGACCATTGAAATTATTTAGTGTTAAATTATTTTATAATTTATTATCAGATTATCATTTCTCTATTTATTATTTAAAATTTTATCTTCCACGGGTAATGCAAAAAACCAACAGTAGCTGAATGACTGCCCCAATATCTCCTCAATATCTTTATCAAACACTCACTGTATGGCAGCATGTGAATTAAAAATGCAGCTAGGAGTTTGTGTTCATCATACCATGGCAAAGAAATCAGTATAGGCAGTTTCAGACATAGCTGCAGCAGCTGAAGGAACTACCAGTTCAGATAAGAAGTTTAGTAAAAGAGTTTAAATTTACATTGTCAGTATTGTTGCTTCCAATTAATTTTTTTTTAATAATAATAAGTAACTATCAGTCCTCAACTTCTCCTTGACAATACTGTACCTTTTTCAAAGGCCCTTTTAACCAAAAATGTTATGGAGCTAAAAGTGTCCATGAAACAACTGCAGAGCTGCACAGCACTCATGGGTCTGCAAATCAGCAATGTTTTGTGAACTGTGGAAGTGAGATGGCAAAATAATTTCTACAGGTTTTATAAGCATTAAAGTATTGCTTACATGCTTCCCATACTCCAAGTTCTGATTACATTATTTCTGAAAAAGAAAGACGTATCAGAGTTTTGTTACTGGATGGTGGAAATGAAAATGTCTCAAACTTCTGGGAAAAGGGAGTTTCCAAATAAGGAAAGATTAAAACCAATACACACATAGCCTAAAGAAGAAAAGAGCAAGAGGTGACATTACACTTTTTAAAGATTGGAACCGAAACACTAAACTGATGATCTGGTTTGTAACAAAAATAATCAGTTTTCAAATAGTTTGTATATGGCATAATGAAAATACATTGGGAGTCAATATTTAGATTTGACTTCAGAAGGAACTTAAGAGGTAGAGAAGGGTTTAATACATAACAATTTTCCTTGGCAACCCCACCTACAGGAGAAGCCAAATGGAATAAGTATATTAGGTTAGCATTTCTTTTTCACTAAACTTGGTGACTCCAACGGGCAAATTATGGAAAAATGCCGTGGGTGCACAGGGGATGTTCAGTTGGAAAAAATAGTTTGTAGTGTTTTCCCCAGGGTTTGAATGAAGGTCACTCAGATATAGTGTTCTTACAGCAGTTCTAGAGACATGACCTCTGATCTTACAGGTTTAAATTCAGAAGATGGGCAAAGACTTAAGACCTAATGCTGGTTACTCTGTTGTATTAATTGGAAATCTACTTATGAGATTCAGCTGATCTGATTTAGTGTTTGTGAAAGTCTCACTCTGAGAGGTTACACTGGATACCTCAACAGTCATGCTATTATTATAGTTTTTTGGAGAATGATGGCCTTGAACCTCCAGCAACTTGATTTGAAATCATGATGAGCAGATGAGAAGTTGCTTCTTTCTAGCTATAAATGCAAAGATCAAACATGTTTCAAGATATACCAGAATTAGAAGCAGAATGTTTCATACAGGACTCTTGTGTGCAGGGAACACTAAAAGGGTTTTTGATGAAGCAGGTTTACCCTGCAGTCTAGTGGTGAAATATCTGAGCTAGTTCTCAATTAGCTAGCTTGCTTGGTGGCAGCACTATCAGTTTACACTGAATTCCGAGCTGCTATGGCTGTTTGGTGGCAGGTTCTCATTCAAAATCTTTTAGCTAATACACAGAGATACCATGGTGACTACAGTGTATGTATTTCAAGTAGTTCAAGGTTAAAATTATTTGGGAGAGAGTATATCTTGGGAAGACAGTTGTTTTCCAGATGTTATGAAAGAAAAAAAATCTTTTTTCCCTGCAAACTGAGGTCTTGCAAGTTTAAAAAAATTCAAATCCTCAACCCTTATACAACTCACTTCAGGCAATAATTTAAAAAATACTACTACCAAGTGAATTTTCTCTTGTTTCCTAAGGCCAGTCTTTTTTTTTTTTTTTTTTTTTTTTTTTTTTTTCAGCAGAAATAAGAGAAGCAGCTTTAGCTCTTTGCTACTTGTAAATACAATTTGTTTATTTAGTTATAACAATTCATGACTATATCACAAGATGATGTGTGTTTGTAAGCAATATTCAGTTCTCAGCAAGTGCTGGAAACACAAACAGAGCTGGTTCACATAAAAAACCCCTGAAGGACAAGAGTCACATTTTAATGGATAGTTTTTCACCTCCAGGATCTGCTTTGGCTAATGCTTGAAGAAGATGACAGTGATGCAGTTTTGATGGCTGCGTGTAATTTTGATAGCTGCATGAAATTTTGATGGCTGTACAGCTCTAGCATGCACTAACATCAGTGAACAGATAATGATCAGGAATTTCATACATTATAATTAACAAAATATAAATTTCAAAGAGTTGACAGATTTTTAGTTCTTAAAAGGACTTCTATAGATTCATAGCCTTTAAAAAGCCTGTACTCTCTCCTTGCTCAAAGCAGTGCTAACATCAAAAGTAGATCAGCTTGCTCAGTCTTTTTTACCTGAGTTTTGAAAAAGCTCAAAGAATGAATATTTCACAGCCTCTCTTGACAGCCTATTCCATTGCTGGACCATCATCACTGCAGTGTTTGAAAGTTGTTGCTTTTTGTCCTTGGTTCTTCTGAGAAGAGTCTGGTTCTATCTTCTCTAGAAGGTTCTGTCTTCTCTATCTTCTCTATCTTCTCTGTTTAAGGTAGGTAGACACTGAAATTAGACCTGTGCCTTCCCCTCCCCACCTCTGCCTTAGCCCTCTATGATAAACAAACACAGTTCTTCAGTGTCTCCTCGAAGTGTTGTCTATCTTAGTGGTTCTCTGTTTGACATATTCCAGTTTGCCAGTATCTCTTCTGCAAAGGGGGGCCCAGTCCTGGATGCAGTCTCCTACATGCATCATAACCCTTCTGAAATGGAAGGGAATAATAATTACTCTTGATGTACTGCCTACAGTATTGCTAATATGTGGTTGACCTTCATTGCTTCAAGGGCATGCTTCTGGCTTATGTTCAAGTTGCAGACTTTTCTGCAGAGATGGTCCTCAGCCAACCTGTCCCAAGCCTCTACTGACGTAGAGGTTTTTCTATCCCAGTCCCAGGATTGAATATTTGTCTTTGTTGAACTCTGTGAGCTTACTGTTGGCCTGTTACTTCATTTTATTGAGTAGTCTCTGAATGGCAGCTTTGCCCTTCAGGACAGGAACCACTCCCCACACTTCAGTGTCACCTACACACTTACCAAAGCTGCCCTTTGTACTTTGAATGTATTTGTGATACCATTAACAATGTGAACAAACTTTCATCGATCCAGTAAAGGGCAGTCCGTCTCTGCTAATTTAACACACAAGGCACAGAGGAATGTCAAAGCATATATACCATCCCTCCACCAGCTCTTGTGTTTCATAGATATGTAGGTTAAAAAATAGGACATCCACCATGGAGACTGTTGGGAATAACTAAAATATGCATTTATGTTTGTTATTCAGTTGTTGGGTGTTACACTGAGCCTTGAGGATCTTTTTAGTGATAATGGATGTACAGTGACCACACCTCCATATTGGGGCATAAGGACTGAACCAAGAAGAATTGAGGTTACTCCTGAGTCATCTCCTAATGTCATTTTATGAGATAAAATCTGTGGTGCTTTGTTAAGTTGTGATCTTTATGTCACATTGCCTGTACTCCCTTCAGCAGCATGAGTGATTTTTTAATAGGAAAAAGTGACATTTTGGATCATCTAAACAACAAAAGAAATAAATCCTTGGTTAAGGTGTAGTTTAAGGGAGATTTAAACATACATAATTGTTTGGTACAGGGCCACTGACAGTAAAAGACTTCAGGGAGGCTATAAATGAGCCTCTGCCTAGAAAATCTCATAGATCATACTTGCAAAAGGAAAGGTAACTTTTAATTTCAAGTTCTGTTCTCAGAAATCCTTAGAAAGATAGAATACTTACTCTAATAATTTGTTTTCTAAATGTCTGTCCTATTCAGAGTTATGTAAGTCAATAGAACTTCCTTCTCCTTAAGAATCTAGTTAGTAGTCACTTCAAAAAAAAAAAAAAAAAAAAAAAAAAAAAAGATCAAGAGAGAACAGGTTCATCACTATCATCACTATGGCTCAGCCCAGTCAATTCCTGGAGTATGTACAAGTGCCCGAACACCTGACTTCTCAGAATAACTTTTGTTCTGTACTCAGTTCTTAATAAGTGTATGTCTGTTTTAGGGAACAGCCTTCTGGGGTATTCAACATTCTCAGGGGAAGACAGGGTAATGTTTAATTTTTATCATTCATTATGTTGTTCTGAATTATGTGGTTGTAATGTTTCTGCTGTGGAATAAAACCTCTCAGTTTCTTGGTGGGGATGGAGTGAACAAATCACCAGCGAAAATACAGCATTTGTAGCTCTGAGTATTATGGTAGGCTCAAAATTCATTACCTAATGACATCTAATCAGATAACACAAATGTGAAGAAAACCTCAACGTATTGCTAAAAGTGTGAAAGAATGATAATGATAAGGAAATGAAACTTTCTGATCCAGCTCAGTGTTATGGCAGGCACAAAAAAGAAGAATTCTTAATTATTAACTAAGGTGAAAACAACAGAATCCGAGGAAAAACAAAAATCCAAACAAAATAAATCTCAACAACCACTTTTCCAGCAGAAATAAAGGGGAAAACAACTAATTGCTAATAAGTAACTAAACCTATAATAAATTATTTCCATTTCAGTAGTTACTTTAATAAATGCATTAAATAGAAAACAACCAGTTCCATTTTACAGGAGATTTGTAATTTCCTTTCTCGGTGCTGTTAAAATTTCATTTAAAGTTTAGTCCATTGCCTTCTCACTGAATCAGTTCCACGTTGCATACAGCACTCTTCAGTTTCTACTATATTAAAATTTCCCATGAGGTTTATAACAGTCCTTTTCCCAGAAGCTCATGACAGAAGGCTACAGCCTTTGAGTATCTTTCTTAACTATTGTAACACCTTACCTGCACAGAAAGAACAGAATTACTCACACAGTAACACAGCAATCTGAAACTTCCCTTAACTAACCAAAGATGATTCAGAGAAAAATACTTCCTGTCTATGGGCAAGTCGCTTGACGAATATCCTTCTTCAGGACAACCTGCTTAAGAGGAACATTTCTAGTTTCTATGCTCTTTTCAGAGGGGACCTTTTTAAACTCTCTCTGCTTGGATCAAGCTCTGATATACTCACCTAATCAAAGGCCTTCCAATAGCTAATGCAAGAAACCACTGGCTCCTTTGTCACTTCTCTAACAGGAAAATTCTATAAGAAGTTCTTCAGATACCATAAATGGACTCTACAATTTTGTGGTGATTATTTCTTTTCTGTTGTTAAAAGTAGTAAGTTCACATAAACTTTCAGAACAGGTCAAGACTTCACTGGGACAATCTTTGATACTGCAATTTAAAGAGTAATAAGCATAGAGGTATTTACAGGACCTCTTAAATTGTGAGGGAAATGTTAGGGAGCAGCAAGGGCTGGATGCACCCTAAGAGATAGGAAGCTGAGCATGACTTCATACCAGACAGTACTGGGGCCTCATCAGCTAGGGTAGAGCCCCACACTACTTGAGTAAGATGAGTACACAGACCTGGAGATTTTAGCCAGGTTCAAGGAAGAGCCTAGATTGTCAGGCAATTTTGTAGTGATGCAGCAAATTGTCTCAGATCAAGCTACAAAATTAATACATTGATCAGAATGATGCCCAGTGATGGTAACCAAGGTCCACTTACTACTACATGGGTTCATGCTGACAAAGTACGAAGTGTGAAGTCAAGCTAGAAGTCAGTCAGCAGGTCAGAGTCCAGATCATTGGAGCCCATGGCCAAACACAACCATAGCTATATCTGAGCTAAAAATTTATGCTCCCACAAAATAGCTCAGGCAGGAACTGAAGGCCCAAGATAGATCTTAAATGGGGCTTCTATGTTCATGGGCAGGGCATATGTGTATATGTGTGTGTTTGTTTGTCAAGGTCCTAGGTTAGACTGGTCAGGGCCATCAAAGCCCATTAGTGCACTCAGGCACCTAACAGTAGTGTCCCCTCTCAGCAGCATGTGTCCTCACACCTTACAGGGATCTGAGGTCAGAAAGGACTGTTTGTAGAGTGGTTTATTGTGGTTTTCATAACACTTTTTCAAGGGACATAGAGCCAAGGACAGGGTACTGAGAAAGAGATAAGTCATGAGAGACTTGGGGCTGGGTAGCACACCTCAGGCTGACTATGAGGTCCCTAAAGGCTGGGTGGGCTTGAGAGGCAAGGGTGAATGAGGGGGGCAGAAATTCACTCTATACCTGAGAAGCTTTGTGGGCAGGGCTGGGCAGGGCAGAGCATGGCAGGGCAGGGGGAAGGGTCCAAACTATTCCTAGGAAACCTGGGAGGCTGGACAGGCTTTGAGGTGATGAGTGTGGCAGTACAGATCCCAGGTGGGGCTGATCAGGGCTATTAAAGCCTTTTAGTACACTCAGGAACCTGGCCAAGGTGAAAGAGGGGAATGAAAAGAAGTAAAATATTTTTGACCTTACCTATTTTTTTTGTTAGGACCCACTACTAATTCCTTATGTGCAGGAGTAGACTACATGTTTCACATTCACTCATTCCATCTTTTCCAAAGGGATATGCTACTGCCTTTATTGAGTACATGAGTCCCTGAGACACTCTACCTCGACAGGAGGCTAGGGGATTGGTCTCTTAACTAAACCAATGGTAAGCCTCTGGACTCACCAACAGAAAACTTTCTGATTTAAGCTAATGGCTCAAATCACAACAGTATGAAAAATCCAGAACACTTGCCCAGGATTCCCCAATGAAGTACAATCGTACTGACCAACTCAGTCAAGGTTACTTATGAACTAGGAAGATTTTTGGTGATTCTATTTCACCTTTAAGGTGCCAATACAGCTGCACTCACCAGAGGTTTTCAGTTCTTGCCAGCTTTTCCTGGAAATGCTACAAAGTTTCCTGCAAGTGTTGGTGGGTGGACCTTTGGAATGCATTCAAAGGAGTGTGTGCCTCTGCTGCCATTCTCCCCTGCAAGTATTTGGCCTTGATTCTGCAACTCCAAATGAAGAAGAGGAGACCCACTCCACTGTAAATCTCTTCTTAACCAGGCTCACATACAGACACACAGACACACACACCCCCCACCCCACCCCTCAATTAAGATTAATTCTTTAATGTTTTATTTAAAACAAGCTTACCTCCAGCCTTTTGCAATCCTTCATGCCAGGAGACAGATTAATAGAATTACACATCAGGATTAGTTACATAATATATGGTAGATCCTTAAAGGCCAGCTATACCTTGATTTAGTTTATATGAATTCTTATGTTACTTTTATTTCTGAGTTATCTGTGATTTACTGATGGTTAAGTAATTCCTGTTTACCCAGTAGATGAGATCTTGTGAAGATAAGAATTTCTTAAGACTGGTGGAGATAACAGTACAAGTATGCTCCTTCTGGAATATCTAGTTATTTTCCTCTGTTACTTAGTTTTGGGTTTTGATATACATCACCGCTCACTTGTGTGATATGAAACTGTCCACAATCCTGTGTATTTGCACACAATTATCCACAACTTGGTTTTCCTATGCTACACAAGTAAGATACTGTAAGTTGAACGACTGGAAATACCACAGTCCAACAGGATTCCCTAACATATCTGTAATAAGCAGTTCTTGGCTTGTCATTATTACAACCTTCTCTAATAGAAAATTATACATTATACACATGGAGAAACTACATCACTGCTTACTGCTGACTTGGTGAGATCTTGACTTTCTGTTCTGTGTTCGGTCTGTACTCAGAAACTGCTATTTTTCATTGCTTTTTCCTGTACTTCTAGTTCTCTCATTTTTTCTCTCACGACTCACATCTTTAGAGCTATTAGATGCTGTGATTTCGACAAAGAATTGCAGTACAACAAGAAATACACGGAGATGATATTGACAGATTGTAAGTCTGGTTGTAGACTGCACTTCCAGTCTTGCTCTTAAGATGGTAGTCTAAACTTGGGTATGCAATCCAAGCAATTTGTTTTTGCCGTTGCTGAAATGACAGAATTTCTCTTGTGAATTCTGAAGTGTAAATTTTTACGAGAGATAAGGTGAAAGATTTTTGTGAATTAGAGCAAAACCCAGAAAGTGTAATTTTATTTTTAAGGTTTGAGCATATATGTGATTCAGTAAGTACATATGGAACAAGACAGGGAGAAATATGCAGTGGAAGAATAAGAGATTCTGAAATGGCCTGGCAACCTGTGGCTCTGATGCTGTCCCTAAGACAGCAAAACAGACAAATCTTTGTGCTGAAATTTGACCAAGCAGAAGGCTTGGGGCAATAATTTATCTCTGACATAGACTACTTGGGTTGGCTATAGGCTAGCCAAGACAACTGGGCTATCCAATGGCTGTACAATGGTCTGAAGATGTGTTAAGCATCTAATTCTGCTACTTTATTTGTCTACCACATGCCTAACATGGATCTGGGGGGCAAATTGGGAGGGCAAACATGCAAGAGAATTTCAAATCATCATAATAAATAAGTTGACTTCCTTTTCATTTTTTTTCTTTTCAAAAGCCACTTTGTGTAAGTTTTCCTGACATGATTCCTTACATACTTTTCTGTGCTGTTTCTGTTAGAAACCTTTAAAATCTTTTCAGAAGATAAAAATCAGGACTTCTACTATGTGCAGCTAATATTGTTTTTTCTTTAGGTTCAGCAGGATTCCTTACTTTTACAATGCCTTTCATCTTCTCCGTTTTCTGCTAATTACAGTGCACATTCTGATGGATTTTGTGAAAGACTAGGATTTACATGTCTGTAGTAACTTTAAAATATCACTCAGCTCTTGCAATTTTCCCCACTCTCAAGAAACTAAGAGAAAAACAGAGAAAGAGAAAAAAGAACATGTACTCCCATCCTGATTTGTCACCAGATAAGCACATTGAACTCAATCCTACATACCTTCAGCACTCAAAATTTCCAGGAAGTTTAACAGGAGTATTGTGAGAACATGGAATGTAAGGGTCAGAGCCATTCAGAAGGAAAGGAATCCATGCCATGTACTGTGCAAATTATGTCTGTCTCTATATTAGCACTGAAATTACTTTTATAATAGGCCAGGGAATAGCCATTTTGATTTATGTTTGAAAGAAGGAAGGAATTGAAGGGGTGACAGGGATGAAAACTGGAGACTGTGTAGAAAATTTTGCTGTAATATTTTTCTATAATTTTTCTGTAATAATTTTTCCTTTTTAGGCATGTTGCTGGAAAAGACTGACTTAAGTTCCAGGGGCACCAAAAGTCAGTTCATTCATAATCAGCTATTCAGATCTATGTTGGTTGTTTGTTTTTAAATCTAGGCTGACTGACCTAAAAGAAATGCAATGCACTATAAAAAAGTGTATAGTAGTGTTTCTGGCAGGATCACAATCCCCAGTGGTAAACAGGGCTGTCCTGTTCCCTTGTATGTGAAAATAGGAATTCCTATTAGGTATATGAAAATATGAGTTCCTTGGGTTTTGATGAAGTATTTCCAGATAGTGGCTTATTTATACAGTTTCTATAGCTCTGCAAAGGGCAGCACATCCTAACTGTGCCATATGCAGTATTGATAGATCTCCTAGAACCATGGTGTGACTGAACTGCACAGAACCAACATAAACTTATCATTGCTAGTCTGATGCTAATTTTGTGTTGTTAAGACACTGTGGTGTGAGGAACACATTTGTCCAGGCTGTGCTTTGTATTTCTTTGTGCATACTTTGCTACTCATGGACTATGGACATAGGATGGAAATTGTGTGTAAGGAGATTTTGACATGAGCTGTCATACTCGTTAGGTAGGGCCAACCTGGAATAAAGAGATTTCAGGAATCAGGGCAGCCAGAATCAGCCCAAGTCAGAAACAAGAGAAGTCAAAACACACACCAGGAAAGGGCATCACTGAGAGCCAGGGTAAAAATCCTGTTTGCAGTAGGGTTCTGGAACAACAAACAGACAGAGCTAGAATAATGTCAGGAGCTAAAAGTAGGCCTTGAGTATGCAGGCTAGGAGCCAGAGTCATAGCATGACTTAGGAGCTGTGAAAAGGCATACAAAAGGTAAAAGCAAGTACCAGGTATGTGTCAAACCATGTACACCAAAACCATATGGACTTACATTCCACCCCTCAACTATTAGGCCTTACCAGGTCATTAGTTTTTGAAACTTAGTTTTGGAAACCTGTTTACAGCATTCTAGACTGAAAGCTTTGCAGTGCTTAAGAGGTATGTCCATGATCTGCTAAACAGACTTTGGTCTGTGCAATGTTCTTATGTATTTCATCCATCTTTCATCTCTGTATTCTACTACCTTTGAAAATGACCTCTATCATGAATTACAAGAAAACACTCTTTCGCAGTATTCAGACTTCATATCCATGCAATTGAGGAAGGTACAGAGTCAGATTTACTGCAGTCTGAAGCTATAATGAAAGCTGTAATGAAAGCTGCAATGTAATGAGCTGGACAACTCAGTGAATCTTACATTTTCCGATATGAGTCCTCAAGTTTGCCTTAAGGCATTGTTTTTTCTGTGGGGTGATTTACATTTTTTACAGGATAGGATACCTCATGATTTTACAGAAGGTTGGATGTGAATCCTGGTTAGGTAAGTCTAAGTAACCTCTAAATAAACCAGGAGTTTAATGACTCAGCCCTATTGCTTTACACACTTTTCTCCCTTACCTACTGATTCTGCCTATGTTCAGGCACCCTAAACAGAATTCTTTTCCACTACAGCAGGAGTAAGAATGAAGGGACATCTCTGTTGATTCAGGATGCAAGAATATTAGGACAAGACTTTAGGTAAAGAAGATTAGAAACTAGGAGTATTTTTTTCCTCCCACATAGCTTTCAGCTTCTTCACAAGAAGAAGAAGCTGTCTCCTCTCTTTATTTTGATATTTTGTCTACTGCTTTACAGACAAACACATACACACAAACATACACAACACTCACGATGTTTTTCTATACCAAAACCTAGTTTTTGTTAAATAGAAATTTTCATCCCTTTCCTAAATAAGCTTTTCTGGAAGAAATGTGAAGAAACAGTGAGAGATTGTGAAACATTAAAGGAAAATGAAATATGCAAAATTTACACATTAATCTACATAAACTCTTCTTCCAGCTTGTGATTTTGTTTGACACAGAGAAGGTGGAGTCTATAATGATAATTTCTTCAATGGGATTTGCAGACGGTTGGGGTGGGAGGTGTGTCCTCCTCTGTACTACCTTACCAGAGTGCAGTGTCTTTTAGGGCACGTTTGCACATGTTCACTCACCTAAAAGCTGTTTTGTCTGACCTGTTCAGCTGTCTATTTCAAAATTGCTTAAATGTTGCTTTCCAGAGGAATTCAGAGATGCATAAGGAGAATTACTTCTAAATTCTAGACTTCAGAAACGATATACTAGAAGCCAAGGACACTGATGCTGTACATATTCTGCAGTGCTGTATAGGGTCATTGTGAGGGGGTAAACTGCTGGCAAAGTGCTTCTAAATCAGACACACCTTTGGGTTGGGCTATTTTGGAAACTAAGTACTTGATTATGCTCAGGCTATGGTCTGCTAGAGACAAGTGATTTTACTTTTTGTTTTTACATTACTTTGATCAGCTGATGCGGTCTCCTCTGTAAGTAACAGACTGGGGGTGGAGGAGTGGTGACCTGTAGGGAGCCTTCCCTGACTGTTTTCAGAGTGGGGATTGTTGGCTTTCAGGCAGCTAGGCAAGAGAGGAAAGGGGACGTGCTATGGGGGTACCTTTATTTGGGGATAGGAAGCCCTTCTATTTCCGCATGTGGAATGGACTAAGTCAGAAGTTGCAAGGCAAAAAATCCTGGGATAAACATCTGGATGAAATCTACTTACTCCAGCAGAAAAGGTACAGTGCGTTTTAGCCTTCTTGTCTTCCTTTCTTCTGCTGCTCTCTCTGTAGCTGATTCTCACTCTTTTCCCTTAGGCTTTTCTGCCAGTAGATAAACTTTAAACAAGCCTGGAGCACTTTTCTCTATCAGATTTCTTCTTTCGAGGTGGAATGCTTCTGGAGTTCCAATCTTACCTGCTTTCACAGGTGGGTTTATTAGTTTGCAAAAGAATTACCCTGAGTGCAGGACTTCAGCGAGAAATTTATAACACATACCCTTGTTTCCAGTTTCATTGGTAAAGCTCACAAAAAAATGCACGGGCGTCTGGTTTTTTTTTTTTTTTTTTTTTTTTAAATTATTATTAAGTGTATATGAGACAAAGCACAGTCATATTCTGCAGTCAGCTGGAAGAATTATTTTTTTATTTTTTTTTTTTTTCTGCAAGGATTCTGCTTTCTGTCTCTCAAGGTTGCCCTTAATGTGGGTTAGAGTGGAAGTGTTCCACATTCTGGTGGTCAGTCACTTCCTGGGTCGGACTGGTGTTTCTCACCCCCATGGTCTGGGTGTCAACATGCACAGTGACTCCTCTTAGACCTTAGATTATCAAGATTGCCTGTGTCTTCACATGTAAATACTGAATCAAGGCAGTTTTTTACTGATGTGCAGGGGTGCTCCCTCGAACACAGGAATGCAGGAGTATTCATGGAAATCCTGCTGAATGTGTTTTACATTTTCCTTGTCATTTCTGCATGCGTAAACACCGCAGTACTCAAATAACAAATTGCTTCCAGACCCTTGTAAAATTTGTTTTTTCTTTCCTCACAAAACTCTGAACATCTCTGGGGACAAGAAGGTGCCTGTGTGGGACAGAGTCTTGCTCTCATACACATACATGTATAGAAATAAGTAGGATAGTACCTTACAAGGGACAAATGTATGTGTCTGTCTTTAGGGAAAGAATTTACATATATATCATCATTTAGCTGACCAAATAACAAAAGTGTGTTCTATTTTTCTTCAGAGTGGTGGGACTTAAATAAATTGAGAGGGGCGGTGAGAACAATAATGTCTCCATAGAATTCTGAACTTGTTTACATTTTGATATGTTCATGAAAAGCATCACAGGTAACTGAAAAATGAGTTCTCGGCAGATTCCGTAATATCCAAACGAATATGTAAAAAAATAAAAGTCTAAATATATTAATATTTTTAGAATTATAACTTCACATTTTTAAGTCACAGAGATGTGAAAGGGATCTCTGGAGGTCTCTGTCTAACCTCCCACTTAAGCTGGACTATTGACAACAACAGATCACATTGCTTTGGCTTTATCTAGCTCGGTCTTGAAAGCCTCCCAAGATCTTTAGTTACTTGTCACAGTGTTGTAGTAATTTCCTAGTGAAAACGTTTTTTTTCCAAATGGTCAACCTGAACCTCTGAATCATCATCTGATTCTGTAGCCCCTTGTTTTACCATCTGCTGTTACCAAGAAGGGTTTGGCCCCTTTTTGTTGCTTCCTTTTACATAGGGCTGCTCTGAAGAGTGCCATTCAACCTTCTCTTTGCTTGACAATCCTCATTAACCACGTGCTGCAAGCCTATGAACATCTTGTGTGTTGCTAGTTAGAGGAAAACAGAAAAAAATGTTACGCATATACACCCTTCTTCATAAACTTCTCTTAGATCACTATAGTGCAACCCCAGTGGTCCCCAAAACTGTAATTTCTGTGTTTCTTAATAAAACTCGGTCTGTGAAATCAGGGCTGCATGGGGACACAATTGTTCCCTTCCAGTTTAGGTCTGTATGTTTCCCACAGCTTTGAACTAACTACTATTATTAGCCTTCTGTTATTTGGTCACAAATTACATGGTGCCAATATGCAGATACTGTTTTCCTAAAGAGCAGCAGGGCCATTTCTCCCTCTTATACTCCTCCCCTCCCCTCCCCTCCCCTCCTCCCTCCTCTTCCCTTCCCTTCCC
>NW_020799091.1:128132049-128162501 GCF_003259725.1 Athene cunicularia
CTTCCCCCTCCCCCTCTCCTTTCCTGTTTCCGGAGATGATCAGAATTTGAGAATGAAAATGAACATTTTGCAGAGATCTGAAATTAATCTTATATCTTTCATATTCTTAACTATGTACAGGTAGAAAAACACAACAGGAAAACATTCTGTGGTGACTTGTTTATTGGAACTACTTTTTATAAAATGTTTCTTTTGTAGAAAATCTGTTGTAAACCACGAGGGCTTTTACTTCATTCTGTCATTTTGTTGTGTGGAATTACAGTGTTGTGGCTTCATCTTGAGTCCTTCTTAGTGTTAATAGTGCTGGAATCCATACAGTAATAAGCAGCAATTAAATTCCACTATTATTTTACTGAAAGCCAGTGGTAAATATGTTTCTATTTAACTAGCATGCTCTTGACTACACACAGAAAGTCTGTATGAGAAAAACAATGCTTTTTCCTGTCCTACAACTGGTGATGATAATACCACTGGTGATGATAATACCAGAAAGCAAACTGTTTTAGCAGTTCTCACCTTCACTGGAATTGCTATTAATTTTCTTTATGTGTAATAGTTCTTTGAATCTTAGTGGCAGTTAATCTCAGCAGTATCCACAGTGAGAGGTTTCTTTGCCTAAATCCTGCAGTGTATAACATTTCCTAAAAGGGACATTCAAGTTCGGGAGATGTCATACAATGTCCTAATATTAAAGAGGACTTTGAGTTGGTTTTGCCTTACTCTGCTGGTTTCTTTCCGTTCAAGAATCTCCTTTTTTAAACAGCCTGTAGCTCAGTGTGGAGTCCCAGGGACAGTGGTCACATCTCAGATGTCCATTCTAGAGTTATCTTTGGAAGTAAACTCTGGGATCTACATAGTCTAGAGCATATGACCATAAAAATCCAACATAGTTCATAATCAGGGGAAGAAAAAACAGATAGGAAAATTCAGGGCTGATAGCAAGGTGAAGAGGAAGCAGATGCCTGTCACAGTCTAATAGATCTTCCAGAAATTATGAGATCCACTGCTTGATTTTTATTTTTTTTTTTAGTCTGGCTTACAGTGTAAGAGGTTCTAAGGAAATGTGAACAAAATCTATCTAGCGTGTAAATTTTTGAATTTCCACCATATGAGAATTGCACTGTTCATAAAAAACCCCTAACAAATAAATTTAAGCAAATGAGTACACTGATCCAGGACAATCAATGTGTTGGGTTTTTTTTTATGTTATTGCCTGCCTCTCTAACTTTGATTTGATAAATATTCTATCTTCTGTGTGTCTCTTCTCTCTCACAGCTGCTGCTTAGGTATTAGTAGTATCACCTGGCCTTTGTGGGATGCTCTAAGGCTTAATTATTCTAATGACAATAAAATACTTAATTTATGTGGTACATCGTAAAAAAAAAAGCCAAACAAAATCAAACCAAAACATTTTTACACATTAATTAACTATAGAAAACTGCACTATAAGAAATAATACATTAGAGGTGCTTGGACAATTTGCATAACTTGCAGAGAGCTGTGGTCATTCTAAGCATGTCACAGTAAAAACTTTTAAATCCTCTTAAACTTCCAGATTTTTTTGTGGCTCTTTAGTCTCATTGACATATTCACAAAGTGCTTTGCTTACCTTGAAAACAAATCTTTCTCAAGCTAGTAGTGAATGAGAGATATCACCATAGTTTTGCTGTTGATTTGTCTGACCATTAATGAGTTTTCAGTGCACAAATTAATGTCATATCCTGCCTTAAAATCCACAATGCCTGCCAGTATTAATTGGTTCCTTTGCTTCCAAAGGTGATAGTGAGATAAAGATGCCAGCTCCCAGTTTCACCACTTCATTTGTAATATGTTTTAATAACAGTGCTTCTGAGTAGTCAATATACAAAGAACAGCCTGTTGGAAACTCTGCTGCTGCATGTAAAATAAAGTCACTGACAGCATTTCTGGTCTTATGCTGTGACACCTTCATCCTGATGGAAAACAAGCCTCCCTAATTTCACAAGTGTAAAGGTCCTCCAGAACTCATATTTGCCCAAGAATGCACAGACATACACACATCTGACCTCAGTGCCTAAGATGTAGCATAGGCTCATAGATGTAGGAAGCTGTTTGCTGCCTTAAACTTCACTATAGGTTTCCTTGTGAAGAAGTAAACATGAAAATTGTGCTCTGAAAAAAACCTGTCCCAAATTAAAAAGTTGTTAGAGAAAACTAATCAAACACAGAGGGAGGAACACAACCTAGATTAAAACTGCAAGAAAATTCCTTTTGAAGAGGGTTGGGAGATTTGATGCAGGAGGAGGTTGTGCTTCAGAGAAGAAATTTGGTTTATGAATAACTCAATAAATAAATAATAAGGAATAACTAACATCTGCTGAACTGTTAATCCAGTTCTAGCATGAGATTGTTTTTAGATGCAGAATTAAGGGAGACTGATGCAAGGAGATTGCCCTGGTGGAAGTGACTGAGCAAGATTTCTATTGCTTAGTGTGGTAGATAGGGAAGTCTTATCCCTTCAGATATTTATCTATCAGTTTCTTCTCTAGTACCATCGACTAGTAGTTTAGTAACCTGTATAATTTATTTCCATAGAAGTTCTGTCTTCTGTCAGCTGAAGAGGCTTTAAAATACATGCACAAGAGTTTCCAGTTGATTTGTTGAGATTTGCCCTCAGTGCTGAAGAAGTTTACTGACCCTGTTGATTGTCCAAGGCCCTGTTACCTGTCTCCTCTTCACTTTGTGTTATTACTTCTTAACTCATTCTGTAGCGTCATGTCAGATGATTGCATTAATTTTCTTTGTGTCCAGTTACCTTCCTCTGAGCACTCCTTTGCTCTCCTGAAGTCTTACATACATTTACATAAACATGCTAGCAGAAGGAAGGGAGAAGATCAATCACCTTTGGCAATTTCGTCATTAAGTGTTGAGCATAGATATTCTGAGCACCACAACAGGGAAGGAAAAGAAAGCTGAAATAATATCCTGTTGATTAATTTATAGCTCAGTTGGAATTACTTTAGACTTTCAGTAACTGACATAGCTTTGGGGATAAAGCATGAAGCTAGTAGATGCCAAACTTAAACTAGAACAAACAATAGGCAGATTCCATACAGTGAATGACTCAAGTGGTGGAATCTGAGAAGGGAAGGAAAGAAGAGAAAGACATGTTCAGTTGCGCCTCTGTTGAGTTCAGTCTTGAAAAAGAAGCTTTGACTTGGTTGTTGTCCAGACAGTTCACATATGTAACGTATTTCCTTGTTTTAAAAAGAATAAACCTATAAATCCAAATTCTTCCTTTTATAAAAGAGTTAAGACTTAGGGATTTGTCCTTGCATTATTTATCTCTTCATAAGAGTAATGAGCAGGATGCACTCCAGAATAACTGCTTAAGAGGCTTTAAATCCCAAAGGGTGCATATTACCAGCAGAAAGTGCTTGTGAAATCCTTAACCTTGTTTAAAACTATTTTACATGACTCCCTCAGTCAGAATCTGACCTACATTCTATCTTCTCTTTGTTTCACAATGGATTTTCGGGTGTTCCTGATTTTGTCCTCACCTATATTGAAAAACAACTCATAGCTTCCTGAACATATCATTGAACCATCTGTTAAGAAAACTGACTGATAGTAATACGCGATCAAGGCTTACAAAGTGTCTCAACACAGCTTCATTCATTAGCTGAGTAAGAAGAACCCGAGAGCACTTCTGGGTAGATACTGCTGTGGTTTTCACTGCCGATCAGAACTACTGGTTAGCTGTGCAGCTGTGCTTATCCTAAACTGATCCTGTAAGGCAGTGTCAGTACTGCCTAGTGTTATAGGCCTAATTTAGCTGGCTAAATTAGGATCTTAGTGTCCCTTGACTCCATAGCTGATGACGAGAATGATTTAGAACAGGAGCTTAATTTAGATGTGCTAAATTAGATTTACAGTGTCTAAACAGATCTCCGCTAAATCATTCCCTGAAAACCAGCCTCTTCATCCAGTGACATAAGGGTACTTTATGGAAACTAAGCATCTACTGTAGGCATCTCTGTTAGGAGACTTAAGTTACAGATTTTACCTGCTGCTGCTTTGACACACAGGAACTTGAGTTGTAAAATATAGAATTCATGCTGTGTTTGATGGGTCAGGAAGAAAATTGGTCAAATATGCAAAACTTAAAAAAATTAAAACATTTTTAAGGTTTTAGATTCTGATGACTTTTTCATATTAGTGGATTTGGCTCACCTAGTTCTTGACATTTACATGCTTATCGTATTGCTGTAATGTATTAAAAATTCGTTGATAATTATAATGGTATGTTTTAAATGAGAGCAAAATGTTTCCCCAGTTCTGGGATAGAAGATTAAATGAGCATAAAAGCATATGGTGTAAACATGCAAGACATGGCAGTGTGCCAATGACATTTACCAACACTTCTGTGTTCTTCACCACCTTGATGTTTGGTGTGGTATCTCTGGTTCTTTAAGCCCAGTTTGGAGTTGAAAGCTTTAACAATCTTGCCCTAAATTTCTGAAATCTGAGTTTGTAGTTATTAGGTTATCTCGCTCTTAGCAGGTCTGTAATTTAATTAGTTGTTTACAAGGGCTTTGGAGATTTTTGTGAGAAGGGTATTGTGTTTGCATCCTCCCACACTGTCTCTTGCCCAATCCTTCCTCCTCTCTGAGGTCATTTGAGGGATAAAGACCTACCCCATAAAGTATCAACATATTAATTGCAATACTGTTCATACTACTGAAACCCCACCTTCTTCCTACGTCCTGCCTTTGAAATTTACGTTCTCCGGGAACACAGTGTCTTTTTCAGCCAAAATAATGGCAGAAGTGGTGAACTTGTTTCACTGATATTGAATCTTACAACTTTTGCTCAAAGTGCCTCTTATTTTGTTCCTATTTGTCTGACTCTAGATGCAGTGTTTTCATCAAATCATCTTGTAATTGGCAACTAACACAACTGATGAATGATTAAGCTAAAGAAGGAATACTTCTCAAAGCAACAAGGCTAAGAGTTTCAAGGACACATAAAAGTATCTCCAAATGGTTCCCTGTTTTTTTCAGGATGGTTCTTTATATTCTGAATGTTTTTGTTTCTCACCTGTTCTTCAGCAGTTTTCTAGTCTGTTTCTAGTGACCTAGGTAATGGGATGCTGTTGGTGACAGGAAATGCTGCTCTTCTGGAATGATAAATACAATATTAAGTTAAGCTTTTATTACTTGTAGCCCACGCCCATTAATTTACAGTTATTCAAATGATTCATATTTATCTGTGTAATTCTGATACTTCTTGTTTTGCTTTATCCCTCAAGTGTGTATCTTTCTGCTATAGAGGTGTGCAGATATTGCACATTTCAGGTTGATCAAATCCAGAGATAATGAATTATCAAATAACTTTTTTTTTTCTTCAAGATTGTATTGTTCATAAAATAATAATTTAAGGCAAGAAATATATATTTCTATAAGCCATAGAACTGATGTTGCCTGTTTTCCTGTGGTTTTATTGTTAAATTATCCTATACCTAATAAGCACAAGTTCTGAGAAAACATTTTGTGCAATAGACCATTTATATTCTCTCTCTCTTACGTGGGTTTTCTTGTGGCTTATAATAGAGTTATATTCATAGATAACTTATTCTAGCATCAGTGTTATGACTTAATGCAAAATACCTATTTCTTTATATAGTATTTGCCCTATAAACTGTATCTCCAAAACCTTGTAAGTAAATAATGCAAGAATACAAGGAAGAAATCTGGGACAAATCTTCACAAGCAGAAACCATTGAATATACCTTCAGGTATATAGTTTGACTAATGTATTTGTCCCACATGTTTTTTTCTTGTGTGTGTGTGTGAGACTAACATCCAGTATATTGCCAGTTGTTAGACTGTAGTAAAAGGACAGACTGGAGCTGGTAGGAAGATGAGGGCTGATCTTCTCCTTGTTTGTATCTTGAATTTGTCATTGTTCTACCACGTTCCTTAGATTTATTCCATATCACACATTACAATTTGACCTGAACCATGCTAACTAATTAAGAACAAATTAAACATTAAGAACAAATTAAACATTTTAATTAAAGGTGACATAAAAGCATAAAATTTGCATCAGAACAGAGATCTAAAACTGAATTTATCCTTTTTTGGAGAGAAGAATCTCTATTTCATACTGAAAATTCATGAGACGTAGGCTGTTTCTTTGGGTTTGAGGGTCTTGCTTCCCCTTAGATGTTTAGCTCTTGAAATTGGGCTACTTACAATTCTTTATTTGTATAGAAAAAAAAATCAAAAAACCCCACCCCAAAACACTTTTTATGAATTAAAAGATAAATCAGAAAATATTCAAAGATAACAAATATTTACCCCTAATGAATAGATCTTGTTCTATTTTTTTTGTGGGTTTTGTTTGGCCAACTCTTCATTTTGAACATTGGCAAAGTTTATTTGGATGCTGAGCAAGCAGGCATTGCAGGTAACTGTGCACCCTCCCTTCAGGTGCTTTTACCCACTGATAAAACCCTGCCTGAGCTTTCTCTTTTCCAGGGTAAACAGTCCTAATTCTTTCAACCTTTCCTCATATGAGAGATGCTCTAGTCCCATAATCATCTTTGTGGCCCTTGGCTGAACTCCCTCCAATAGCTCCATATGTCTTTTGTACTGTGGATTATAAAACTGAACACAGGACTCTAGGTATGGCCTTATCAGAGCTGAGTAGAGGGGGAGGATCACCTCCCTTTATCTCCTGTTTGCATCAAAGGACTTTGCTGTAGTGAAGTTTGGTGATTGTCCTCGTAAATTCTTCAGTAGTCTCAGAGGATCTACTGAAATAACCCAGACCCTCATGGAAGACTCAAGGGCATTCTTCATCTATAAGTGAACCATTCAGTCTGGGACTTATATGATGGCATGCTTTTTCCCAGGACAGGCATATATCTCAGTTCTCAACAATTTCCTCAATTTTCTCAGCACTAGAGAAAGAAATAGTATAGCTAAGCTTTCAGAATTTTCCTCATGAATTTGTATGGTGAGGAACTAACATTTCAGAGCTCATTCTTTTCATTATATCATAGGAAGTGTTGCTATGACATGGGAAATTCTTCTTTGTACTTTTCTGTTCATTATGGAAATGATCATATGACAACTTACTTTTTTTTTTTTTTTTTTTTTTTTTTTTTTTTTTTTTTTTGTGCAAAAAAAAATTTACTGGCTTTTTCTGCCCTGAGGTAATTATCTCTGCTCTTGAGATAACTAGTCTAGTGGCAGGAGGGGTATCAAATGACCCATCTTTTGCTATCTTTTGTGTCTCAAAATGTGGGCTGTATTTTGAGAAACCAGAAACATTGTGGAGTTGGTTCTTTGTTTCTCCTGGCTTTCCCTCTGCTGCCACTATATGGTTAAGCATCAGTCAGCCTACCTGGGCTTTTAGCACTACACTTGCCATGCTTTTGATGGTTCTTTTCTGTTGCATTCAAAAAATACCTGAGATGGTAGGTGTGCATTACTGATCTTTCAGTGAAAATGTTGAAGATATGTACAGTCTCAAGCAAAGGCCATGTTAGCTCTGGAGAGTGGCACCATGTGTTTGACTGTGTTTCTTATCAGCCACTTTTCTTGACTACAGGATCTGGGAATCCCCACTCCTCCAGGCTGCCAAAGAGAACAATCTCCCAGCCATTAGGAAACTTCTCACTGATGGAATCTGTGATATCTATCAGAGAGGTAACTTGATTATTTGTGACAAAAGGTTTTCTGTGGAAGGCAAAAGCTTGCTATAACAACTAGAGTAGTACATTTTGCATTATCAGACTCTAACTACTTAAGTCTATGTCAGCAGCTTTACAACATAAATGAGTGTCATGGTTTGAGCGAGCCCAGAGGGCAACTGAACACCACAATGCTGCTTGCTCACGCCTTCCCTGTCAGGGATGGGGAGGAGAAAATGCAGCAGAAGGCTCAGGAATCCACACAAGGATAGGGAGGGATGATTCACCCATTATGGTTAATGGGCAAAAGACAGACTTGTTTGGGGAAGAAAAGAAACATCAATTTAATTTAAAGAACACCACCACCATCACTTAATTTAATAATCAATCAGAGGCGGACAGGGAGAAATACAACCACATCTTAAATAAAACACTTTCCCTCCACTCCTCCCATCTTCCCAGGCTCAGCTTTGCTCCCAATTTCTCTTCCTCCTCCCCCACACAGAGGTGCAGGGGAGCAGGGGATGGTGGTTGCGGCCAGTTCATTGCCCATTGTCTCTGCTGCTCATTCCTCATCAGGGGAGGACTCCTCACACTCCTCTCCTGCGCCAGTGTGGGGTCCCTCTCATGGGAGACAGTCTTCCATGAACTTCCTCCAAGGTGAGTCCTTCCCGTGGGCTGCAGCTCTTCATGAACTGCTCCAGCGTGTGTCCCTCCTGCGGGCTGCAGTCCTCCCAGTGATGAACTGCTTCAGCATGGTCTTCCCTCAGAGTCCTGGCCTTCTTTGGGTGCAGCCACCTGCTCTGGTGTGGGGTCCTTCGCAGAATGCAGGTGGGCATCTGCTCCACCAGTGACCTTCATGGGCTGCAGGGGGGTCTATGCTCTGGTGCACATCCCTGCCCTCTTCCTCCTCCTTTCTTCCACTGACCTTGGTGTTTGCATAGGTGTCTCCCTCACAACTCCAACTCCTCACAAGGCCAACTCCTCTTCCCATGTTCCCCTTCTTAAATACGTTACCACAAAGCTGCAGCCACTGTCACTAATTGGCTCAGCCTTGGCCAGAGAGGAGTTCAGCTTGGAGCCAGGGGACGTCCAAGAAGCTTCTCACAAGGGACCCCTGCTGGAACCTCCTCCCCCACTACCAAAACGGTGCCACACACACAAACCCAGCACAGTGAGTTTTCTGACTTGGAGAGCTCATCAAACCCTAAAGGAATGGTGAAGATCAGAGGTTTATAGCTTGATAGTCCTTTTTTTCTAGAGGGCTTTCAGATTGTAATGGAGTGAAGGACAGAAACTGTGCAGTTACTTGGCTGTTACATGTCATATTATGAAGCGGCACCTGGCAGTACTCAACGGAGGACCTAGACTCCCATAATTCTTCCACATAGTTGAATGTCTAGACAATTCACTCACTTCTACTACTTGTTTCTAGGTGCAGTGGGGGAGACCGCTCTTCATGTAGCTGCCTTGTATGATAACGTGGAGGCAGCGGTGACTCTGATGGAAGCAGCTCCTGAGCTTGTCAATGAGAGGATGACATCAGAGCTCTATGAAGGTAACATCTCAGGGAATGATGATGGGCAGTACTCTCAGTACATCTCAGTACGCTACCTGTACATTTAGGAAAGTGGCTTACACTGTTCATCATTCAGTATATTGTTAAAGTGTTACATAGCAAAACCAACATACATATGGCTCCTGGCCATTTGTGGAAAGTGGAATTATATTAAACCCATGTGCAAACATGCAAGTGCATAATTGAGAAACCCTTAATCACAGACGGGCCCATTGGTGAAGTGCTAAGGCTTGGACAATAGGCCCAAGCCAGAGTTGACCTATAGATGAATCCTGTATATTTTATAGATGATAACCATTATACTAGTAGGTATTGTACTAAACATGTTTATCTTGAAAAAAAAAATCTATATCTATATCTATATCTATATCTATATCTATATCTATATCTATATCTATATCTATATCTATATCTATATCTATATCTATATCTATCTATATCTATATCTATATCTAATCTCCTTATCTTTCCTTGTGTATAGGCAAGATAACAGGGTAACAGAGACAGCTGTCTGGCCCTGTGAGCTGGCATGTGACCTTGCTCATAAATGATTTAGATAAGCTGGGAAACTCCCTTAGTTTCTCCCTTGAGCCCTGGCCAGGCTCTGCAGGAATCAAACGTGAGAAAGAAACCAGATATTTTCACTTAAAACAGAAGTGCCAGCTATTCTGGCTTGCTGATTTTGGGGTATATAAGGCTGGACCCTCTCACAGCAACTTTGGAAGCCTCACCTGTGGGTGGATGCACTGTGTAGGATTTCCCACTTGCTGGGACAGGCTCTCCAAACCCTCGCTGTATCCAGGGTTCCCCAGCGACTGCAGATCTGGATGATGGTAAAGTATGCAAGTGGTGATGTATCTTTCTTAATCACTATTCTCTTTCTCAGGTAGTAATGATTTGATGCATTACCCTGTATTTTCCTATTCGTTTAAGCGCGCTGTTCTGTCTTTTCTTACTGTATGTTTTCTGTATTATTCTGTTACACTATTTATTTATTTTAAGTAAAATATGCCTGCTCTTTTCACTCTGGTGTCTGAGTTTAATTGGTATCCCTGATCAGCAAAACAGTTGGCTATAGTGGGATTTCAAGGATATATCTAATTTACTCATGTGCAACAAAGGGGATCCCTACCTGGTCTCTGAAAGGAGAGAAAAATAATTATTCAGTTGACAAAAATGGGGATTGAAAACGAATGTGGCCACTGCTTTTAAGTCTAGACTCTGAGCCACGTTTTTAAAGAATGGTTTTGACTGACTACACTGAAATGCTAGACAGAATCTTGAAACCACTAAAATAATAATGATGGGGTTTTAAAAATTCTAATAACTAGTTTGAAGGATTAGAGCAAGACTATTTTGGGAGCTTTGTCTTGACTTTATCTTCATGTCCCATGAAGGCAAACTCAGTCACACAACTTTCAGTGTGCTTCCTGAAAGAGTGTGACATGTCTTGTTTTCCCCCAGCAAAAAAACCTAGAAACTGCATCCTGTTGGTTTTTTTGGCAGGTTGCAAAGTCAGTTTTCATGAATTCATAAAAAGGTTTAAGTAGAATGGCACCTCTAGAAAATCTGTAGTCCAGCCCTCTGCACACAACAGGGAAAACTTCAAAGCTAAATCTTACAGCCACTATGGATGCAGTCCCAAAAAATTGCAATTTACTGTGACTGAAATGCGAACTGCAGGCTATTGATCAGCTTTCTTGGAAGGAAAGGTTTTATTTCTGTGTCTTACAGGGCAGACAGCTCTCCACATTGCAGCAGTGAACCAGAACATCACTTTGGTGAAAGCTTTACTCAAGAGAGGGGCCAATGCCTGCACAGCACAGGCAACTGGGCAGTTCTTCAGGCGCAGCTCCCAGAACCTTCTCTATTTCGGTACAGCCTTATCTTCTCCCCTTGCTGCTATGGGAGGGAACCAGCAGAGTGATAAGGGAATATAAGGGAGGTTTAATTTAGTCTCTGTCTAAACCACATAAGCAGAGGCTCCTATTTTCAAGTGTCACACACCTTTTAGCAGACAGCAACACTCCATCTGAGTATGTAAATACTACATAAATATAAATGTGCCATACACAATTTATATATTTTCATGTATGCAAAAATATATATTGCATAAAAAATATAATTTAATGTCTTCCTAGTAGCATACACCCCAACTTACTTGTCAGCCTTCTGGTGAAGATAATCTCCTGAAAAGAATACTTCTTCCTTTTAGTGTTGTGGAGGGCAGGTCTTTTTTTCCTTTCTGAGTAGGATGAGGAGCGGGGCAGGAAATTTACAGGTTACCTGAAGTAACTCTTCCTTTCATAACCTCTGGCTTCATAGCATGGATAGCTTTTCCTCAGCATGCTTCAACCTCTCCTGCCTGCTGGGGTCTTAATCTTTCACACCATTCCTTTCTTTGCAGGAGAACATGTTTTATCATTTGCTGCCTGTGTGGGAAATGAGGAAATTGTACAGTTGCTCATTGAAAATGGAGCTGACATTAGAGCTCGAGATTATCTAGGTATGTGCTGTGGGACCTAGTGAATTGCATACAGTGGATATGGACACTTTAAAATCAGACTCTGTCATCTGTGCCCGCACATATTTTTCTCTCATTATAAATGGCTGTGGGATGAGGGATGTGAGCAAAAGGAAAGCCATCAGTCAGTTGCCGGTCTTTGCAGAGGGCTGGGCTATTCCACATACTTTATCTGGTCTGCTTCCTTCATAGGTAACACTGTTCTTCACATCCTGGTTCTCCAACCTAATAAGACATTTGCCTGCCACATGTACAGCCTCATACTTTCTTATGACAGGAACAAAGAGGGACCAGGATCACTTGAATTCATTCCTAACAATGAGGGGCTTACTCCATTCAAACTGGCTGGAGTTGAGGGCAACACTGTGGTGAGTTTGTGACACAGTTGCCTCCATACAAAATAGAAATGGAGAACTTGAAATAATGTCATGTAGACCAAGGGAGTTTGTGCATGTTCTTAGTGGTTAGAAGGTACATAACAAGTCTTTTTTTTTTTTTTTTTTTTTTTTTTTTTAATTCCAGAAGTCTCATGTAGGACCAGAAAACTGTTTATAAGAAATTTCTTTATCCTAATGAAAGGAACAAGTGCTTAAAGAATAAATCTTTTGATCCAATTTTTGAAGCATTTGAGTTAAACAGGTATTAACAGAAAGATCCACCCCAAGTAATTGTTTGAAAGTCTGACTGAAATTACTGTCTTTGATGTCTAGTTTTCATTACCCTAAATGTGACACACAGGAAACTTCTTCAGGTATCCACAGACATTTCTTCGTAGACAAGAACTCATTATTTAATGTAAACTCTCATCCTTCCCTCAACAAAAAGACAAAGGTGTTTAGTGTTTCTTCTGCAGATCCACAAAGGGCAGGATCATTTCCCTTGCCACACCTCTCCTGATAGCTTGTAGAGGAGTATAAAAGGATTTTTTTTTTCTAATTAACATATAATTCCATCTCAAATCTATTGTCAAGATATATAGCTGTGTCAAATAACTTTACCAATTTGATGAGAATTGAGTAAAAATCACTCATCTTTTGCCTCAAGCACAAGTTAATAATTAAATGTGAATCAGAAAAAGTTCTTTACCTGCTGTAATTGTTTCTGAGAGATATGAAAACCACAACAACTGCCAGGTTCAAGGAAAATACATTCAGTTAAGGGTTTTTAACAACTTTATTTGTTCTCATTGAAGATACACTACATACTGGAAAACTTGACCCCTTTCTTTTCTCCACAGATGTTTCAATACCTTATGCAGAAGCGGAAGCACAATCTCTGGTCCTTTGGCCCCTTGACCACTGTGCTCTATGATCTCACAGAGATTGACTCCTGGGCTGACAATCAGTCCTTCCTTGAGCTCATTGTCTCAACCAAGAAGAGAGAGGTACTGTGGGCACCACATGTTTTCTATGTGCACACCATGGTGATTATAAAAGGAGAAGAAAGATGACTTAGAACATTCAAGCTCTTTTTTATTATCCACAGAGCAAGGACTTTGACCATGTACTTCAGGGAATATATGAAATGTAGCAGCTTACTAATGATCTGGCTACATCTGATGCTTAATATACAGTTTCTTCTGAGGTGTGAAACTTGCAGATGGTGAATGAACAAGCTACAGGCAGTGACATTGTGTGATTCATTAAAGAGTTCTCTCACCAGGCTTAAGGATATCAGTAACAAGTACCTCTAGAGTAGCTCTAGCAAGTAGCTTTCTGTAACTGATACTGGTGAACACTCACAATGTCCTTGTGAGAAACAACTATGTTCAGAAATCCTAAACTGTAGTGCATTTTAAAACCACTTGTTATTATTCCCTTCATTTAATGGTACTGCTTGTCCAGGTGATGACTCAAAACAAAGTGAGAGAATTATCTCTTCTGTAGGCTCAAAAACTTGTAAAGGGATCACTGAGATAAAAATAGACTGTAATGGCAAGCTTAGACAGATATGATGACTTTCAAGGTACACTACCCCATCAGCTGTAATCACCTTAAATAATCCTAATAGGACAGGAAATGAATCAGAGGACACTTTAATTAGCACGGTTCTACCCATCTTGTATTATTTCTATCTATCAAAAGTTTAATCAGACTTCTCCAACAGAAGCTTCAGCTACTGGAGAACTTTGCACAGTGTGGAGGAAGTCTATGAAAGTCTCATTTTCTTTTATTTAAAATCTTCTAAATTTCTAGGTGTGGTATTACATGTGGAAATTCATGAGAAAGCAGTCTATGTCAAAAAACAGAACAATCTTACAAGTTGTCCAGAAGACTAAACAATAATCCTAAAAGAAGGCAGAATACAGTGCCTCTGTTTTACTCCAACATACAGTGCATGCAAATCAAAGAGTCTTAATTTCAGTGGATGGGATGTCCCCAAATACTATGAGATACTATGATTTCTTTATTTTCCAGAATACTCTTATTAAATATGAGCAATTGCAGTTTTCACAGGCATAACTAGTTATTCTTTTTTTGCATTCAATATATGTTTGGCCCAAAATGTTTGCTGTCTCCTCTAGAAGAATCCTATGTGTCACTCCATCCTATCATACCCTTCCAGTCTGGTATTGGAGGAGCATATTTAGGCCACAATCAGAAGCAGTTTCCTCTTGTATTATGGGGGATTCATACACAAATAGGTACTAAGATATATTTTCTGGCCCTTAAGTGGATGAAAAGTGGAAAAAACAGAAGGGAACTAAGCTACAGGGAGATTATAGTAAGCTTCAAACTTATACCTTTGAAAATTTACTCTCCTGTGCAAAGAATTCTAGAATACTGACTTCTACAGAAAACAGAACACCTAAGGCTATCTAGCTAGGTTTGCTGTCTCTCAGTTTTGATCCTTTAGGATATTTCTTGGGTCATTCAAGAGTTCTGTTAGAACCATGTCCATTTGCTCAAACATACATCTTCCTTGCACTTTGTCTTTGGCTGACTTAGAGGAAACAGGGCAATGTACCAAGAGCAGGAAAATATCTAGAGTGCAGTAAGAAGTTTTTCTTACAAGTGACTTACGTCTCCTTTTTGCTTATTTCAGCAGTCCCCTAAACATTACAACAGGAAGTACGTCTAGAAGCATCTAATAAAGTGCATGGGTCAAATTCATAAGCAAGGGGTAAAGTACCCTGTTTGTCCTACTTATGCTCTAAGTGTCTTCCAGCAGAAGCTGAAGGCTTGATATAGATGACTCAGTTAAGTATCACCCAGATAATAATGTAGAAACTTAAAATGTAATGCTTTTACATAAACCATGGAGCTTTAGACAAGTACTAATCTCTTTTGGAAGAATGTTCCAATTTTCTTATCCTAAATCATCTGATACAAAAGGCTTGTATTGATGTACTAACAGGAATATTCTGTCATTCTCAGTTCCTACAAACAAAAAAAAACGTTTCAAAGATTTATCAGAAAAATTTTAGTTGATTTTTTTTTTACCCTCAAGATGCCATCAGAACTGAGGGTAATTTCCAATCCATTATATGTATGCCTTTGTTTCCCTTTTACAGAAAAGGCCTTGTTGACATTTTGGCACTCAGTTGGCAACCTCTGAAAGGATTCTTGGAATAGTAACTTACTGCTTATATGAACCCTGCATGTGTTCTGTGAGAACGGACAAATAAATTCTTCCCTTTTTTATAGGTAGAGAAACTGCAAATTAAATAACACCGACTGTCTTAAAATAGCTGAATCCAACTGCTTTTGACTATCTCTGGAGTGGATTGATCCCCTTGACCTACAAAGGAAATTTTGACTCTTCATAAACATACCAGCCATAGTTCTGTTTCTAGATTGAGTATTTCCATATTCTACCTACATCAATAGAAATTACACTTCCATATAGGGAAGACAGGTGAAGGACTACAGGCTTACTCTTCAACTCTAGGAAACCAGTACAATTATAACTTTGGTTCAGCTATACTGATTTCTTCCAGATTGGGGATGGACACTAGACAATTACAGTGAGTTGACAGTAAAACACAAAAAGACTCCATGATGATTTTCTGGGTTTGCAAGCACAAATAAACAAAGTATCTTTGTTTTACTTTCACTTTGACAGAATATGGATTATAACCGAATAAAAAAGAAGATTTTGTTTTGAAAATACTTTAAGGTGATCCATTTGTTTCCAAAGTAGATATCCAACTCTTAAATTACTGCAGATATTGGAAGCCATGATAACTTGAGTCAGTAAAATCCATCTACTTTGAAAATAAGATCTGTCATTTCTGTGGAACATACTTACTCACAGTGATACTCTATGTAGTTTATGACCACTAGGGAATCACAGGACAAATTTTTCAAAAGAACTCAGTATGAAAAGACCCTAATATTCTCTCTTCCATTTTATTTATATCAGCATAGTGCTCTTGTCAATATGTTATTGAATACATCCCAATAGTGCATTACATATTTAACATCTTTCCCTGTGGTTCATTCTTCACAGACTGTTTTACTAAGTGAAGTGTCTAGTTTTGGGTGGGTTTGAGAGTAATTACTTTCTTACATGCAATATTATGTGTTAACATTGGACAAATTAAGCTAAAGAAGTGTATTTGTACTAGATTCATCCTATCTAATTTTTGTTTCCAACTGCAATGTTTAATTAAGGAATACAGAGTCCTTGTATTTTACATGTGGATGATAGAGAAATGCAAGTAACTAAGTATCTCCAGAGAACAGTTTAGATCTTAGGTGAGCTGAATGGCAATGTGTAGGACCCTGTTGCCTACAAGGACAGAAATCTTACGTTAACCACGTCACTAATGAAGACACCTCATTTAGGTACCTGGAGTTGTGTGATGGATTTGTGATACTCTAAGGACATAGATGAAGCAGAGTTGTAGGAAGAAGTAAAGACATTTGTTGGACAGTTCATATAGCTGTGATTTCATCTTCTCCTAGGAAAACAGTTAAAAAGAGTGGAGTGATCCTGATCTTTACAGGTTTTATACTTGTCATCCCACCAGGAAATCAATAGATTTACTCAGAGGCATAAATCAGCAATGTTCAACAGAGGAAAAGACATTGATTTATTTTTTTTTCCTGTAACATCCTACTGTATTTTCTTTACCCTTTATATGCATGTGTGCATATCAACCAGATCAACCATGAGGACACTTAAGAAGATTTCTGGATTTTTCATGTTAGTTTTTGGAAAGGAACTGTAGTATGATAGGAGAGGAGTCTTCCCTCCAGTGCTCATAACTCCACTGCTCTTACTTTTTACAGAGCCTCTTTGTCACTTCTAAAACTATGGTCTCAACTATTTTGATGAAGCTTTCTTTTTGTATAGAATTTCTCAGCTACACAGTATGTATATGCATATCTGTGACAGAAACACAACCTCAGGGTATGCAACAGCATTATTTTTCATATCATGCAAGATGCTCACTGAAGCTTCTGTTTATTTCTGGAAATGTATGTGGTCTTCTAGATATATTTGAGCTGCACCACTGAGATTCTAAAAAGAAGGGCTAAAACTTTGATTGTGATAAAAATAATGTAAAGGAACTGAGTTCAAAGAGCCTGGTTTTTTTCACAGTATATATCACTGTGGGTATACTGAATTTTCATCATAGCTGAATGGTGAAAACTTTTAATAATCCAGTCCATTAACAGGATACATTTAGACAGAAATTAAGGAACTTTGGAAATCTTCCCAATGTCCTCTTAGTTGCCTGCTAAATTAAGGTAATATCAGTGTCAGCTTTTCAAAGAGAGCTAATAATCTAAAGGATCTTTTGACACGTTTCCTAGAGATTAAGAGTTCCACAGATGCTACTGAAGTTGATAGAAATAGCTGTTGAAACAATATTAATTTACATGTAAAAATGCAGAACTCCAATTTGGAGAAAAACATTGAAGTGAATTTTGCAAGGTTTTACAGAAACTTTTTTCTGTAGCTGAAAATAGAATCCAAATTATCTTATCTTAAATTCTGTGTTTTCATTAAGATGTATATTTTACACAGAGGAGAGTGTCTGCTGTAGAATGCACTGTGCTGTCTTGCTTAACAAATGAGAATATTCTTCAAAACTGATTCCAGTTACAGTAAGACAATTCGTGAATAGAATTAGTTTTGTATGTGTTTGAATCCCTAGAGTTCACAGGATTTATATACCTTCTGAGAGTGTAAATTTAGCCCAACCCTAATATGTATATATCTTATACTCTACCGGTAGCCCTGTAAAAGATAATGGGTCTTTCATAAAGGATACTATCAAATGCTATTTTAAATAATGCTTTTTATTTGCTGTAACATATTCTCATATATTTGCATTCATGGATCTAGATTATAGGTCTGTCTCAAGTGTATGCATCCAGGCCTAAATAGACAACACACATTCCAGTATCTAACATGCTTTTCTTGTCCTTCCCACTGTTACTCAAAAGCTGTTCTCTGCAGGATATATTTTTTACTTTTATTTTTCCAAACTCTTTACTGGCAAACTGAGCAAATCCAAACACTCTTGAGCATTCTGTTTTTTGAAAAATAAATTCAGCTTCCTAAAGCTGTACAGAGTATGTGCGAATAGTTTGTTAACATTCTCCCAGGAAATATTGTGAATGATGCTTTTAAACAAATGCCCTCATGGCAATTAATTCTTTCTGTCTTTCTCAGGCACGCCAGATCTTGGACCTAACACCTGTGAAGGAGCTGGTGAGCCTGAAGTGGAATATGTATGGTCGGCCCTATTTCTGTTTCCTGGCTTTATTCTATATACTCTACATGGTCTGCTTCACTATGTGCTGTGTCTACCGACCACTGAAACCCCGAACAGGCAACAAAACAAGCAGCAGAGACAATACAATCTATGTCCAGAAAATGCTGCAGGTATTGTGTCTATAGGAGTCAGGGCCCCATAGGCAGCCCTGAGCAGTTGTCATCTAACCTAAACTTAACTGGAAATTCTGAGTCTTTCCCAGTTCCTAGCTATTGCAGTTGTCCTCCTTCTCTCTTTCTGCCAGCTGACCTTTGTCAGTGAGGAGCATGGGGTATGTTCTGTTTGCCGTTGCTGGGGCTGGGCTAGTTCCTGTGGCCTTGTCAGACCTAGTTATATTTATTATACTAACAGTGGACCTTCTTTCCCCCTTCCTTTTTTTTTTTATTAATTTCCTTTCACTCCCTTTAATTTTATTTTAATTCACCTTTTTTTTTTTTTTTTTTTTTTTTTTTTTTGTGGGGGAGCTGATCACAGTCATTGGAGCTGTAGTAATTTTGATCCTTGAGGTAAGAGAAACAGTCAGCTATATAGTTTCCAGTTTCATCAAGACAGATTTTACTTACTAGACGAACATGAATTTGTGCTCACAACTTGGTAGGGGTTGTTTGCTTAGACCAAGTGCTTTGATATACATCTGTGGCAACAGACACTGTCAACAATATCTATTGAACGAAACAGAGACTGTGACAATGTACTAGGAAGACTCCAGGTGCAGAAGCAGCAATTAGAAGAACTGGCCACACTTTTAAATGCTATCTACAGTATAATGCCACAGTTTCCGTTAGCACCATATGTGGGTCCAGCTGAATCCCAGCTATGGCATGACATTCTTAAAGATTCTTCACCCAGCACCCCTAAATACTCATGTGTTTAGGGATGCTAGGTGAAATGATTTCTGTGCATACACAGAAAAGTTGGTATTTAATGGGAGGTCAGTGTCTGTATGGACCTATAACATGAGCCTTACTCAACCACAGTTCTGTGGTGGACATATTTAGGTGTTCTACTTACCATGAACTCTCCAAAAAAGGGAAAATGTTCTTTAAATTAAAATAAATACATCCCCCACTTGATTTTATTGTAATATGAAATAGAAGACCAAAACATTTATATGAGAAAATTCAAATGATGAAGCCAGGGAGAACTGAAATAAAACAGGGCTTGTAAAGAGCTTTTTCTCTGCCCATACATGTTTCAGGACAAAGCCTTCTTCCTGTGTTTGGTTGGGACTTGGGCTACACTAGAGCTAAGACAGTCAGAATTATAACAAACTCCTTTGATTCCCTAAGAAGGTCTCTCTTGTCTTAATTTCTGATGCTCAGCTGTTTGTCTGATCTCAGTAATCTATATGAACTTCAGGCTCACAGCTCTGGGCTGCAACACCTCTCTGCCACATACTAAAATTCTTTCAATCTGCCAAAGTGTTCTTATATCTTCCAGCAATCTCTGTCACATCCCACAGAGAATCATTCTGTTGTTAAAGTAATATAGAACTCAAACTGTGACTCAGCAAACAAAGCAGATGCAGCTGGACCCAAGATCCTGTGAATACTGGTGGTTACCATGACATTTAATAGTATAATGTAATCCGTCTGAGTCCTAAAGTCATTAGGATGTGTCTCTTAGATCCCAGATATTCTTAGAGTTGGAGCAGCAAAATACTTTGGACAAACCATCCTAGGAGGGCCTTTCCACATAATTGTGTAAGTACACACTTTTTAAGTCTAATAAATATATTGTCCCTGATTTTCCCCACTACTGTCTTTTGACAGATGAGTTACTTTCCCCATTCTTTTAGAGTATTTCTTCTCTTGATTTATTTCTCTTACTGGTGTGTAGGAAGCCAGGTGAATGGACAGGTAGAATTAACAGTGCTGAGAGGTCTCTGTTTATGGGGATGGTGGCTGTATGTGCCTGTCTTGGAATTTTTCAAAAGAAATAAAAAAGGAGGGTAAGATTTGTTTATTGAACTTTTTTCATTGTCTCTTCTTCCTTTGCAGCATCACATATGCTTGCATGATTGTAGTAACCATGGTGATGCGTCTCACCAGCACAACTGGTGAGGTTGTGCCCATGTCCTTTGCCCTGGTACTAGGATGGTGCAATGTCATGTACTTCGCACGAGGCTTCCAGATGCTTGGACCCTTTACCATCATGATCCAGAAGGTATAAAACACAAACAAATATGGGTTTGTTACACATATCCTGACACCTCTTTGCAGATAGGGAGAACTGAAAGAATACTTTCTCTCCCTCAGGACTAGCATTAATGGCAAGTGCACAGATTGTCTGGGGCTTCCACATTTCTCTTTTTAGTGCAGAAGTTTCCTTTAGTCCACTTATTGTCTTATAATGTGGAAAATAATTTGCATAGGCTTGCATTGTTACTTGGTGGGACAGCTGGGCCTTTATCGTGGCTCTGTCTTTGCTCTGCAGATGATATTTGGAGATCTTATGCGCTTTTGCTGGCTCATGGCTGTGGTGATACTAGGCTTTGCATCAGGTGAGTCTACAAAAGGTAAACAGCAATATGTTACCACTGCCAACTTCTTCAATATGTATTAAATGTGTAGGTTTTAATTTATTCTCAGGTTGCCCTCTAAGTTAGCTGACAGAGGTGGTAATGATGTATAGATTCTATTTCTTTAAGCATGGTCACTTTCCCAGTACTGTTTTCTGTTCTCATGAGTTTGGTTTGAAATTCTTGCTCTTTCCAGGGTAACAGAAATTAGGACAATCCACGTAATTCCACATATATATGGCAAGGTTTAAAAACGTGCTGCATTTATATTTGTCTTTGGAAAAGGCGACTAACATACATACATTTATTGTATTATTGAAGAAGAAAATATCACTATTTTGAGAACAAATAAATAATCAAAGTAATTCTGACTAATTTTGTAATGGAGGCCAGTGGTTTCTAGTCAGGGGTTTGCTCTTGTTATGCTGGATACTGCTTTAGTATAGAAACACCTTCCCGGACCACTGTGTGTTGTCAGCATCTCTTATAGGACACTGTTGTTGCTTTTGGAATGTGATTCCCATTGTTAAACTATGGGAATTTCAATTTTAAATTATGGGTTAAACTCCTTTTTCTTTTCTTCCATTGCTCTCCTCTAGCTTTTTACATCATCTTCCAGACAGAGAACCCTGAAAACCTTGGGCAGTTCTACAACTATCCCATGTCCTTGTTCACCACCTTTGAGCTGTTCCTTACTATCATTGATGGCCCTGCAAACTATGATGTGGACCTGCCCTTTATGTACAGTGTGGTATACTTTGCCTTCGCCATCATTGCCACCCTCCTTATGCTCAACTTGTTAATAGCCATGATGGGTGACACCCACTGGAGAGTGGCTCATGAGCGGGATGAGCTCTGGAGAGCCCAGGTAATCTAGTTTAGGTGGTAGTGGGTTTGTTTTGAGTAAAGAAGGGGAAAGGTTGTCCAGGGAAAAATGCAATTACTGATGGTGTAATTACTTTGCCATCTGTGCTCTAAAGGAGGTACTTTAAAATCTTTCTTTGTCCTTCACTTTTCTCAGAGGTTAATCCAATAAGCCATGTTCTTTTAATTATGTTTTTTAGCTTCTGTGCATCAGCCACTAAATTTCTTCCGTCCTTTCTATATGCAGGATTACTCCTCTGCACATCTTTCCATGTGAAACTGTCGTCCAATATATCTTTGCTGTGTGGGTATTCCTACTTTATTTCAAATAGCAGCTAGAACACATACAGCCTTTCTTGTCCTAGCTATTCCTTACTCATGGAATCTCTTGTTAAATAGAATTAAAGTTGCTTCTTTTTTTACAAATCACATCTCTATGTAACTGAGAGTTAAATCATAGGGATTGACTGAGAGGAGATAGAATGCAAGGTAATGATTACAAGTAGGTCAGTAACATCTTTAGATCCATTAAAAGAAGTTGACCTGACTCTAGATCAAAATGCAAAATAATTCAAACAGATGAGTTATATAGCTGCTCAACAGGAAATCCATTTCCTACTATTTTTCTGTGTGAAAGCAGTAAGTCAAATAGTTAAATGTAGTTGTGTGGCTGCATTGGTAAGTTCTCATGGTAGTTAATGCAGATATAAATACTCTTCTCTAGCTTGCAAATTAATTACCATACTCAATGCCATTAGGTATAAAAGGAAAGAAATTTAACAGTTGAGCACTTTTACTTCCTCCCAACATGGCACAGTTAGGACTAAAATAGTGAATTGGTCTATAATAAATGGAGTATTGACTCTGATTTTTCTTCATTACATATAGAGCTGTAATGAAGTATGGTAACGTGTCAGTATTTATAAAACTGTTAATTTTGAAAGAGAGTCTGATTATTATTTTTTTTTTAATTCATCTGAGAGCTTTTCTTTTTTTTTTTTTTTTTTTTTTTTTTTTTGGAGCGGAAGCTGCCACGATGTCTCTGGCCTCGCTCTGGAATCTGTGGGAGGGAGTATGGGCTAGGGGACCGATGGTATCTCAGGTCAGTTCTCTTCTAGTGTGTGCATGTAAGGATCCCAGAAGAAGAAGAATCCAATGTATGGATGTTAATAAAGAGCCTTTCCAGTGGCCTGGGGAGGAGTGTTTGGAGTCTTTCCCTTCCAGAATACAGACCCCAATCTGTTTTCTGTCTGTGATTGATAGACAAACACTGTTCCCATCAGAAAGCCCTGCTGTGCAGTTCATTGTGAAATCAGATGATGTTTTCTAATCCAGCAGTCGCAGGAGACAGACCCCAGAAATGACGTCAGTTATAAGGCCTGAATTTTTCTTTCAAACTTTTTATAATAAGTATCACAAAACTTCACTGGTGTGCTTGGTTGTCTGTCCCTATCTATTAGATGCATGAAATGGCAAAGGCAGAATCAATTGAATAGGCAGGCATTCAGCCTCAATTAACTGCTTTACAGATTATCCAAAACCAGAACAGGAATAACTAAAGGCAAGATTTGTTTTCTTGTGTGAACCTAGTAACTATATTATACTTTGCAAAGGCTGCATCAGGTGACAAAGGCTTAAGTCCAGGATTTCAGTTTAGGCGCTGAAAGAACAAACAAACAGTCTGTAGTCTACATAACAATAGATGCGTTATTTTTTATTTTAATCAGTATTTATGCCAGGGTGAGAAAAAAATTAACTTTGGGCATGCGTCATTTCTAACTGCATCATCTTTTGCTTACAAAGCCAGAAGGGAGAGTGGTGACTATGAAATAGGACTTTCTGCAGGTTTTAGCAGAGAAATGAACCTTGTAGATTTTCAGGTTTTCTGGGCAGAACAAGCAGACCTAAAGTGGTACCAATATGCAAGACCTTCAGTCCAAGGTGCAAAATGTTACTTTGCAAGAGCAATATCCCAGCAACAATTCTTCACTGGATGCTATGAGAAGAAATGTTGGTGTGATTTAGTTCTGTCAAATGACATGTATGTTCACTGTATATAGTGTGGGACAGTACTTCAGAAGACAAGTTAGAAGTAATGTAGAGAAGGGTTGGTACAAGTGGAGCAGTTAAATAAAAATTCAGCAAAAGATAAATGACATCCTGAGGCTTGCAGCCATGGAGTATCAGAGGAGGAAAGAGAAGAACAATAGCAATGGATGAATATATTTGTATATAGAAAGGATCTGAACCTAGAATCAGGTAGGGTAGGTCTGCTGATAGCTTACAGATGGCAAAATGGAAAGGCCAAATCATGACTGGAAAATGAGTTAAAGGAAACCATGGGCAGATAAGGGTACTGAAGTCAATGATGGGGATGAAGATCTATGAGATAATTGCGTGCTAGCAGCTGCTAGCACCATGCCTATGATCAGTTTCCTGTTCCTGTGTAGATTTCTTGGAATATCTGGATCAGTAGTCATATTTTTGGGATAGGCTTACTTCATATGACTGATTTTGTTGAGAAACTGGCATGTTTCTACTTCATTCAGTTTATGTTTTTTAATCCTCTTACAGAGTTGAAGACAGGGTTGATCCCAACAAACACAAGCTGATGTGTTACACAGAAGCGTTTAAGGCTCAGGATAGGGATAATTATGACAAAGGTTTGGAGAAGCTAGAAATCAGTAGAGACATTCTGTACAAGAAGGAACTGTCTGCATTGTCATTGTCACGGAGCACATCCAGGACTAGTTCTCACCGTGGCTGGGAGATCCTGAGGTGCAACACCTTCCACCAGCTTCGTGGAGAAGTTGGTCATGCCATGGAAGAGGAGGTCTATGATGTCTAAGAAGCCTCTTTTTTACTCCACAACACAGATAGTTTGCCATAACAGTTACCTGCTGCAACTGTTCATATATACTCCAGCATGCTACACACATTTGTCAGCCTTGAAGAACTCTGCTGGTGAACAGTTCACAAACAGTTCATGGCATCTGTGCTAATGATATATGAATGAAGTCTTTTCTTTCCTACATTTAAGTGTCTTTGCTGTTGCACTGATACTTGCACCAAGCTAGTGGGCTTGTTGAGCTAAGGTCTGTTGTGGTTTGTTGTACTTTGTAACACCCTGCAGAAATGAGTAAAACGCCAGCAATGGGATTTCATCAATTTGTAAATAAGTGATCAGTAAGCCTTCTCCCAGACGCTTGCATATAGTATAATATCTTCCTCCAGTTTCACAAAATCCCAGTGCTCTCATAGCAAAGAGAGATGACTGAAGTTCTGTTTTATGATTTGGTACAGAACTGAAAAAATAAAACAACCTGTAGCTAAGCTCAGGAATGAAGACAGTTGCTGACACTGTGATGATTAAAAGGACTGTAACTACTTAGCTGGCATTCAGGGCCCTCTGAAGCACTGCAGTCTCAGCTGCATTTTCAACATTGCTATCTTAGTAGGACTGTTTTGTTTTGAGTTTGTTTTGGTTTGGGTTTTATTTTTTTTGGTGATGTGTTTGTTTGCTTGTTTTGTTTTGTTGTCACATGAATGCACTTTAAGCTTTTAAAAAGAAGTGACTGCTATTCCTGGGAGGATTTTGAAGGTTCTGAAGTAGGACCTTCTTTTCCTAATGAGACCACATATGACCTGCTGAGGTGTCTTTAGGCAGTGTGAAATTTTAGCAGAGCTGTTAATCTCCCAAGTGAGCTGAAGCTGGTCTTTTGTTTTCTGTGGAAGAGTAGGATTATGAACCATATTTCTCTGATTTATAACAAAGCTGTCAATGTTGGGTAGTGTGCTACAATTTAGCACTGAAAGAAATGGAGAGGAAATGTTGAGTAGAAAAATAAGAGCTATTGCAGATGCAGTTCAGAAACTTGTGTGCTCACGTGCTTGTTCTCTCTCTGAAAGTCTAAAACTATCCAGTAAACAACTGAGTCATCCACACAGTTCCCTTCCAGGCATAATGCTGTGCCAGTCTGTCAGTTTGTCATCTGCTTAGGACCACTTTAAGAAAAATGGAGAAATGTTCAGAGAAATGCAGGGTCATTTCAGGCTTTTTTTATATTCCCAGGGGTGTGGAGTTTCATTCCAGTAACTGAAGTGGAAAGCAATCCATGGTCTTCACATTTCTGTCCAACAGGGCTAGTAATAGAAACTTTGTTTTATAAAAACCCAAGGACTATTATCTAGCATTAGACTTTGAGCCAAATCACCCTGTGATAATCAAAGTAGATAATGGAAAAGCTCAATCCAGTGCATTTCTGATTTGTATTGAAATACCACCAGCAAACATATTCTACACCTCCTCTCTTGCAGGTGCTATAATAAGCATCATGACCTTTGCATTTATGTGTGTTTAATTTAAATGTCTTTCTCTTACTTGAATGTGTATTTATGCTCCAGTGAAAGACTGACAGAAGACTGTCACTGAAATTCAATTGCATACTTTTGAATTGACTCCTTTTGTTGCACTGAAAGTGTTTCCTGGTCTTGCTCACTTAAGTATTGTCAGTCTTTCCCAAAACCTTTGGATTTTATGCTGGTGGTCTATGGGGATGAGAACAATGTGTTACATTAACCAGAACTGTGAATCACTGCTGTAATTGTAGATGAATTTTCTGTCATAGTGAATATGAAGTAGCAGGTAGGGGAGAACTGATGGCTTCCCCCTCCTCCCCTTGCCCCCTAGTAGTCTTTTTACTAGTTTAGAAACCTGCAGAAATACTGTTAAGATGGAGCCACATACTGCCATTTCTACAAAAGCACTCCTCTTTGTGACATCATCATCTTTTAAAAGCTTGTTTGAAGTATAAGCTGTGTAAGCCCTGTTCTGATTTTGTGTTCTTCATCACTATAAACAATAATTAGAGTTTTGACCTTGAAACTCAAAACAACATATTGACATTTCAGGAGGCAGAACAGAATTCAGTTAACAGTGCTAGGTCTTTATAGATTTCTGTATCTGCTCTCCATAAAAAGAAAAGAAAAAAATCCAGTAGCAGATATTTTTAGTGATATGCCTTCTCTTGAAAAATTACTTTCTGTAAGAGTTAGCTTTCAAACTCCTTGCACAGAACCCATGCAGAGAACAGCATGAGAACTCTGTGATTTATTTCCTGTCTTTGAACTTGCCTAATGTAAATAAGAGAGAATAATTTGGGTTGGAAGGGACCTTTAAAGGTCATCTAGTCCAACCTCCCTGCAATGAGCAGGGACATCTTCAACTCGATCAGGTTGCTCAGATTGGTGTCACACCTGGCCTTGAATGTTTCTGAGGATGGGACATCTACTGTCTCTCTGGGCAACTTGAGCCAGTGTTTGACCACCCTCATCATAAAAAACTTCTTCCTGACCGCTATTGGAATTTGGCTTCCAGTTTCTTGAGGTGACTAGCACATTTAAAAAAAAAAAAAAAATTGCTGAAAAAATCATATACAAAAGGGGGCACAATATTTATCAATAGTAAATTATTCCCCAGTCAACTTTGCATATTCTTTTTCTTGATGATGACTGGCGTAGACTGTTTTTAGCACAGTTTATCTGATCTGGAGGATAAACAGATATAGAAGAAAATTTGAGGTGGGAAAAGTCAGCAGATACAATGGGCACAGCAGAAGTTGGAAATACTAAATTTAATATGTAAATGCTGGAATATCTACCCTCATCCATTAGGACATATACACATAGGCTGTGCCCATGTGAACCTCAGATGGTGAACTAATAGAAGGCACTAGACTAAAATTTGAGCTGGTTTAATGCTGTCTGGCTCATACTTGGAAAAATCAAACAACAAATCACACAAAGGCAAAGCACTTTTGCTGTAATATTCTGCATTAATATGCTGCTTCAGGATTTGCTTCAATTTTTGTATTTTACTTATATCCTAAAATTCTGAAACAGTATTGCTGCTCCTTTTTGTTGCAAGTTGTCTTTCCTCTCCCTCCTAATAATATTACAATAATTTCAAAGCAGACATTCATCCCCTCCCTGAAACTGCTAACCTCAAACTATCTTCTACCTTATTGAAGCATATTCTTAGTTTCTGATAATGTGATAAGAATTAATGTTTTGATCCAGTTGCTTGTTGTAAAATGAGAAGTATTTTACTGAAAATAAAAATTTTAAATATATGGAGTATGTTGTCTGCTTCTTTGTATATAAAAAAAAAATGCACGTGCCAATTTTAGTGTTTGTTTCTCTGGTAGCAGTCACGGATATTAACTGACAAATTGTTTGGGATTTTTTGATTAAAGCTGTTTTTCCACAGCAATCCACTTCAGTAATTTCCATATACAAAGTTTGTGTAGAGTTTCAAATACTGATTTCCATTTCAAAATAAGAACTATCAAGGCCCTTATTACTAAAGTCATTGAGTATTTAGTGAAAACTGCAATACAAGGTTTTTGGAGAAAAAGCCATATTTTCCTGTTGGTGGAATGACTTATTTTGGACAGTAAGGCAACAGTCCTTGCTATAGCTCCTTGCAATAAAATGCACATAGGTGCAGGGAGTTTCCTTAGTAATACACATGCAAACCAGGTACAGGTAGCCGAGTTTTGTGTGTAAAATCGTTTTGCTGAACTTGATGTTTACACCATTTCTTAAATGATTACTATGATTTCCTTTCTAGCTGGATAAGGACTTCATCTTATATTACACATTAAAGCAAACAAGGTAAAAAACCTGCAAGTCAGACTAGTGGGATGAATCTTGCTTAATGAATTCCCATAAACTCCTATTGAAGTGCATTTTGTACTCTTGAGGAACTCAGCTGTAAATAAAGGGTTTTGCTTGTTTATTAGATGTCAATAAAATTGATAATAAACACTAGTTTAATTAGACTTTCTATTTGCAGTTGTTTTTTCTCTTGGTTGCAGTATCTAACTTTAGTCCCAGTAATATGCACTATTTTTTCAGATTTTTATAATAAAATAGCATATCCATCCTTATCTGTCTTGTATAGAAGTAAACAAAACAACATTTTATGTTGATTTTTTTGAAGCTTTCTAAATGGGAATAAACCAATCCAACAGAAGATTAGGTAATATTTAAAGCAATTAACTACTGATTTTAATAATAGGCTATTTTTATTTCTGAAATGATAGCATTTTAATCAAACTCACAACTATGCACAAAGAACTCTTGTCAAGAGTTTTGGGCCTGCCTTGAGGAATCTACAATCCAAGACCAGAAACTAGTGAAAATGTAAACAAGTGTCTTTGAGTTGGGCTATATGATAAGCCTCTGATTTTGCTAGTTTTATGCTGGGTTGATAATTGCAAATTATGTAACATCTGCTGCTATATTTTTCCTCTCTGCTGCTCCATCAGAAGCACACTATACCATCATCCCTCAGCATACATGAAAATCTTGTTCTTAGAACACGTTCCTGCTCATTAATCAAATGCATTGGTTGACTGAAATTCTCTTTTTTTTACAATTAATTAATTGAGACTGTATGTCAGAAAGAAGCAGAACTGGGAAAAAAGTGCTGTAGTGTTCCATAAGCTCAACTAGCCTGATAATGATTTTAAAAAATCTCTGAGAAGTTCTAAACTGATCTAGGAATTTTAATATAAAATATCAGTAAATTAAAGTTTCTAGGGGAGCAATTATTTCCGAGTCAAATTTGTATATTCTTTTTGTTGATGATGACTGGTGTAGACCTTTTTAGCATAATTTATCTGATCATATAACACATATTGTCCTGGTTCAGCTAGGATAGGGTTAGGTTTCCCCAGCAGAGAGAGGGGGGAAGGGATCTCCAGCCGGGTTATTCATACCATGCTGACTTCAGGTCCGGCGTGGGAACTTTTTACTTTTTCCTTGGTAGTCTTGGTGGCGGGGAGCTGTTCCATGAACATTTGTGGTATTTCTCTGTATATCATTTGTCTTGCTTACTGTTATTGCTGTTATTGTGGTTTAAGCCCTGCCGGGACCAGAGACCACATTGCCGTTGCCGTTGCCCCTCCCCCACCCTCAGCCGATCAGGCTGGAAGTGAGGCACAAACCCCGGGTTGAAATAAGAAGAAATTTAATACAACAGTGTGATAAACAATCTAAACAACAACAGTAGCAATGATAGCAACAATAAACAGCATTAACAGTAAGCAAGACAAAAGATATACAGAGAAATACCGTAATGGTTATGGAAGAAGCCTGCCGTTCGCTCCCCGCCACCAAAGCCACCTCGGACCTGATGTCAGCATGGTATGAATAACCTGGCTGAAGATCCCTTCCCCCTTCTCTGCTGGGGAAACTTAACCCTATCCTAGCTGAACCAGGACAAGTGGTCATAAAAATGTAGTTAGTGCTAATGCAGACATTCGGGAATTAACAAGGAACAAACATGGGTGTTCAGATATCAGATATCTAAATATCATGTTTCTGATATGGTCAAATCATATGGAAGAAGGAAAGAAGGAAGGAAGGAGGGGAGGGGTGAAAGGGAAGAAAAGAAGGAAGGGAGGGAGGAAAGAATTAGGGAAGGAGTGAAGGGGAGAAGGTGGGAGGGAGAAAAGATTAAAAAGGACAGAGGGAGGGAGGGAG
>NW_020799091.1:128162551-128169610 GCF_003259725.1 Athene cunicularia
TTTTTTTTTTTTTTTTTTTTTTTTTTACAAACCAATGAGATCACAGCTGCTCATAATTTTCCCAGAACTCCATTTATGCTGCTTCTGTATATAGAGGTGCATACTGCTTCCACATATTATGCTTTGTGACAGATATGAAATGGTTTCTAATGGATTCAGATAGGAGCTAGTTCTTTATTCAGGCTCATGACTAGCTTGCTTAGTGTCTTGGGGACAGCACCCTGGAGTGCTGAAACAATAGAGACTGGCTCACTCTAATGTTTTACAGCCATGATGTAACTGAGGTGCTTGAAAACACTGGCATGCTTATTCCTCCTATGTCTCGGTGTTTGGGATGGACTTCACCAACTCCTGTTGGTAAGACCACATGATATTCCACATATGAAATAATCATGAATGGATCATAAATGTCAATGTGCAAAAGGTCACCTTCATGGCATTGTGTCAACAACAGGCATGAGCTCTGGACAGTCTGCACACACATATCTGGGTGTCAATCATAATTCTAAAGCAAATGAATTTAACAAACATAATCTTGCCAGGAAGGGGCTAATAGAAGGAGTGGTTCACCAGCTTGCAGAAGGTAATCCTAACTGGTCTTAAAGCAGTTTCATTGGACTCATGGGTTGGCAGAATCCATGCATATGGTCAGTCCAGGTTATTTGGTTGTGCCAAATAAATAGCCACCACCTTTTCACAACAAGCCTGGGTGTTTTCCTATTCTATATGAATGAAAAAGGATATTTTGAAATGCTTTGTACTGTACATATGATAGCAATGTATTTCCCCTTCTTTATCACTCCAAACAGGAGTTGTCATTGATGGTTTTGTTCAACAGTTTTCTGTCATGATTATTTGACCTATAGCCTTGAACACTGCTCAAGTAAAGACACCATCACTTGAAATTATTTTTGAGTAGTTTTAAGAGGGATTTCCAATATCAGTAGTTGGTGAACTGGGTGCTAGGAGAGACTGAGGGAGCACTCCCTCAGAAATAAAAGCTGAGGGAAGAAGGAGGAAGGGGGGACATTTGTCTTCCCAATAAACTATTACATATGATGAAGCCCTGCTTTCCTGGCATTGGCTAAACCCCTGCCTGCTGATGGGAAGTAGTAAATGAATTATTTATTTTACTTCATTTGTGCACTCAGCTTCTTTTCCTATTAAAATTTCTTTATCTCAGCCCACAAGTTTTCTCACTTTTACCCTTCCAATTATCTCCCTCCTCAAACTAGGGGGGGGTGAGCAAGCATCTGTGTCTATGTGGGGCTTAATTGCCTACCAGGGTTAACCCACAACGATGAAACACCAAAAAAAAAAAAAAAAAAAAAAAATATAGAAGCTTCATTGAGAAACTATCTGAGACAGCAAATAAGAAATGCTTAAAGAAGGAGAGATGACAGGACAGTCCTGAATATTCTTGGCAGATAATGTCTAATTAAAGGGAGATACCTCAGCAGCTCTCTTTCTTGGACATACAGGGTCTAAAAATGGTTCAGCTTATTTTCAAGATAGAAACACAGAATACACAGACATTACATCCAGACTGTGGTTCTTTCAGCCTGTTCTCATGAAGCTACTCAACTTTTTTGTAATTAGTCATTGAAAAAAAATGTGGATTCGACCATCTGAACACCAAATAAGTGCCTTAAAATCCCAAAATACAGAGTAAATCTACTAGTGTTTTACTTGTACTCTGATCTGATTTTATTTAAATGAATCTTTATCATTATTTATAAAATATTGTGAGGTCTAATAAAGATAAGTGTGTGCAGGTTTAAGCCCTGCCGGGACTGGAGATCACGTTGCTGTTGCCCTTCCCCCACCCTCGGCTGGTTGGGCTGGAAGTTAAGCACAGACCCCAGCCTGAAATAAGAAGAAATTTAATACATCAGAGTGATAGAACAATCTGAACAACAACAGTAGCAATGGTAAAAGCAATAAACAGCAATAACAATGAACAAGACAAACGATATACAGAGAAATACTGCTAGCTGGTCACGGAGGAAAAAAAGTTCCCGCCAAAGAGCAAGGTAAAAAGGCTCCGCCCCTGGACCTGACGTCAGCATGGTATGAATAACCCGGCTGGAGATCCCTTCCCCCTCTCTCTCTGCTGGGGAAACCTAACCCTGTCCTAGCTGAACCAGGACATAATCCACCCCTTTATTCTATACCATCTGCGTCATGTCCAGCTGCCACTTAGAAGTTAATAATAACAAAGTAATAATTTACACAGGCACAGCATATTTTACAGGATGTTCTCACCCAGAATCAAGTCCCCCTGTGGTACGCATCGGACCTCTCCATTGTCCTGCATCACCCACCAGGTACACCCAGGTCCTTGGGCAAAAGCGATGCTGTGGATGGGTTTGCCTTTACCTTTGCCTGGCGCAGGACTAAACCAGACCATTTTTCCCAACATATTCCTCATGCGCACCACAGGGACTTTATCCCCATCTACAGCACGTGGAGGTTTCGACTGAGCTGGGCCAGCTCGACTGGCAGATCCCCTTGTGTTGATGAGCCAGGTAGCCTTTGCTAGATGCATGTCCCAGTCTTTGAAGGTGCCACCTCCCAGTGCTTTCAATGTGGTTTTTAACAGTCCATTGTAGCGCTCCATCTTCCCAGAGGCTGGTGCGTGGTAGGGGATATGGCAGACCCACTCGATGCCGTGTTCTTCTGTCCAGGCATTTATGAGGTTGTTTCAGAAGTGGGTCCCGTTGTCTGACTCAATTCTCTCTGGGGTGCCGTGTCACCACAGGACTTGGGTTTCAAGGCCCGGGATGGTGTTCCGGGCAGTGGCGTGGGGCGCTGGGTAAGCTTCCAGCCATCCAGTGGTTACTTCCACCACTGTGAGCACGTGGCGCTTCCTGTGGCGGGTCTGTGGCAGTGTGATGGAGTCGATCTGCCAGGCCTCTCCATATCTATATTTCAGCCATCGCTCTCCATTTTGCTGGGGCTTCACCTGCTTAGCATGTTTGATTGCAGCACACGTCTCACATCCATGGATGATCTCTGCAATGGTGTCAATGGTGAGATCCACCCCTCGATCTCGAGCCCACCTGTATGTTGCATCCCTACCTTGGTGGCCCGAGGTCTCATGGGCCCACCGGGCTATGAACAGTTCACCTTTGCGCTGCCAGTCCAAGTCCACCTGAGCCACTCTAATCTGAGCAGCTTGGTCTGCCTGCTGGTTGTGTCGATGTTCATCAGTGGCCCGACTCTTGGGTACATGGGCATCCACATGGTGCACCTTCACAACGAGGTTCTCCACACGGGCTGCAATGTCCTGCCATACTTCAGCAGCCCAGACGGTTTTACCCTTACGTTGACAGTTGTTCTGCTTCCATTGCTGCAGCCATTTCCACAGGGTATTCGCTACTGCCCACGAGTTGATGGATAGGTAGAGCCTCGGTGACTTATCCAAAGCAAGCTGAATGGCTTTCACCTCTGCAAACTGGCTCGATTCACCCTGTCCCTCAGCAGCTTCAGTGATCCGTCGTGTGGGACTCTATACAGCAGCCTTCCATTGTTGATGTTTTCCCACAATACGACAAGACCCATCAGTGAACAGGGCATATCGCTTCTCCTCATCCGGCAGCTCGTTATATGGTGGGGCCTCCTTAGCACGTGTCACCTCCTGTTCTGGTGACATCCTGGAATCTTTGCTTTCTGGCCAGTTCGTAATCACCTCTAGTATCCCTGGGCGGCTGGGGTTCCCTATTCAAGCCCGTTGTGTTATCAGCGCAACCCATTTACTCCACATGGCATCGGTAGCATGATGCGTAGAGGAAGCTTTTCCTTTGAACATCCACCCCAGCACTGGCAGTTGGGGTGCCAGGAGGTGCTGTGTTTCCGTGCTGACCACTTCTGAGGCAGCACAAACTCCTTCATACGCTGCCAGAGGCTCCAGGTAGGGCCATTCTCCCCGGCTGCGGTGTAGAGCATGTTCTTAACCTTCTGCCCTTCCCGGACTGGCCCGAGGGCTACTGCTTGGGCAATCTCCTGCTTAATTTGTTCGAAGGATTGTTGTTCCTCAGGGCCCCATTCAAAATCGTTCTTCTTACGGGTTATGTGGTGGAGAGGGCTCACAATCAGGCTGTAGTTCGGGATGTGCATCCTCCAGAACCCCACAGTGCCCAGGAAAGACTGAGTCTCCTTTTTAGAGGTTGGTGGGGCCATGGCTGTTATCTTGTTTATCACCTCCATTGGGATGTGGCGACGCCCATCTTGCCATTTTATTCCTAGGAATTGAATTCCCCTTGCAGGCCCCTTAACTTTCTTTTGCTTAATGACAAAGCCGGCCTTCAGGAGGATTTCAATTATCTTCTTCCCTTTCTCAAAGACTTCCTCGGCTGTGTCCCCCCATACAATAATGTCATCAATATACTGCAGGTGTTCTGGAGCCCCACCTTTCTCCAGTGCAGTATGGACCAGTCCATGGCAGATGGTGGAGCTGTGGTTCCACCCCTGGGACAATCGATTCCAGGTGTACTGGATGCCTCTCCAAGTGAACACAAACTATGGCCTGCACTCTGGCACTATCAGAATGGAGAGAACACATTAGCAATGTCAATTGTTGCGTACCACTTGTCTACCTTCGACTCCAGTTCATACTGGAGCTCTAGCATGTCCAGCCTGCAGCACTCATTGCTGGCGTAACTTCATTAAGGCCACGGTAGTCCACAGTTAGCCTCCATTCACCATTAGGCTTTCTCACTGGCCATATAGGACTGTTGAAGGGGGAGTGAGTTTTGCTGATCACCTTCTGGCTTTTTAGTTGACGGATCAGCTGATGGATGGGGACCAGGGAATCTCGGTTGGTGCGGTACGACCACCGCTGCACTGTGCTGATAGCAATCGGCACTCGCTGCTCCCCAACCTTAAGCCGCCCCACCACTAAGGGATCCTCTAAGAGGCCGGGTAAGGTGGACAACTGTTCAACCTCCTCCAGGGCAGCTACACCAAAAGCCCACCGGTACCCTTTTGGGTCTCTGAAGTGCCCTCTCCTGAGATAGTCTATGCCCAGGATGCATGGGGCATCTGGGCCAGTCACAGTGGGGTGCTTATGCCAATCCTTCCCAGTCAGGCTCACTTCAGCTTCCAGTAGGGACAGCTGTTGGGATCCCCCTGTCACTCCGGAGATGCAGATGGATTCAACCCCATTGTAGTTTGATGGCATCAGGGTGCACTGTGCGCCGGTGTCCACCAAAGCCTTATACTCTTGTGGGTCTGACGTGCCAGGCCGGATCCACACTGTCCATTAAATCCAATTGTCCCTTTCCTCCACCTGGCTGGAGGCAGGGCCCCTCTAATCCTGCTCATCATCACTCACTTCTTGTGAGAATGATTTACTGGTCCCCTCAAGAGGGTCAGACATAACATTCACCATTCTATTCTGTCTGGGGGATTTCTGACTAGACACTGGAGCTGCACTCCTCTTCTTGGAGGACTCCCCTTTTGTGATGGCCTTCCCTTTCAGCTCCTCTACTCGTGCAGCTAGGGCGGTAGTGGGCTGTCCATCCCACCTCCTCATGTTCTCTCCATGGTCACAGAGGAAAAACCACAGGGTGCCTCGTGGTGTGTGCCTTCTGCTGCCTTTCTCTTGGGTGGGTAAAGGTTTACTTATAATGGCTGAGACATCAGCCCGTGTAGGTGGAATGTAGGACATGTCCTCTTCCATTTTCTGGACTCTCTGATACAGTTCCTCCACAGCTGAAACCCAGGAATGTTGAGATGTGTTTTGCGGAGAAATCACTCTATAACTTTTGGGGTTATAAAGTGGGTATGTTTATTCAGCGCTGGGCACATGGGGGATCGCTCCACCACAAGCATGCGTATCGTTTGCAGCTCCCGTCCGGCTTATATGTTACAAAATAGTGCATATTCATAAAACGCCTATACATATACATAGTCTACCCCCGCCTTCCCTCGCTTCTCATGGTAATCAGGTCTCCTCTTCTTCTTCGCTGATGAACTTTTCATCCTGTCGCTCTGCACAGCCTCCGTTGTTCTCTGGCTTTCTTCCAGGCCAATGTTTTGGGGTAGTTTGTTCTTCAAAGACTGGGGGGGACACTTCTCTTTGGGCTAGGACTTAATCGCCTAGCAACGTTATCAGTACTTGGTATGTCTTTTCGAACAGTCCCATACGCCTCCCCTTGTTTTTGCGCAGGCCTTGCACCAACAATCTAAGATTGTTTAGACTCCCTGTCTCATTCCCCCCTTTTCTTCTTACTTAGTAAATTCTTTACTACTTATTTATCTACTATTTAATCTATTTCCCTTGTAATATAATATGTTAGTACTATCCTACAAAACAGTTAGTTTATTGCTTAAAGCTTGGATTGTGATATAAAGCATCATACATAGCTTGCAAGCGTTTTGTAAGTCTCCAGATCCATACATATATAGCTACAGTAAGGATTAACAAAATTGCTACAGATATTAATAGAGCAACCACTGGGTGAAGGGCTGTGTTTAAGATTCCAGTAGTTGTCGGCGACCATCTGAAGAGCGTATCCCACCAATTATGTTTCCCTTCCTGTACAACCGTATTTAAGACCTTTTTTATCCTTTCCCCATCATGAAAGGTTGTGAGTAAAGTTTCTTGCCCTTTTTCCTTAACTTCTTCCAGTATCCGGTGTAAGTCTGGGTGTTTTAATAGGCTTTCTATATGACTGACATTTAAGCCTATGGGGACAGGATGTACCTTTACCCTGAGGCTGCTTTTCAAGAGGGAATGTGTAACTACTGGGGCAGAATAAGTGAAATCGCACCCCAGGATGATGGTGAAATTACAAATACAATAATTTAGATGCTGTATCAATTTCTTCTCTTGCCCATCTCTGGTTATTGTGTCACACAGTGCCCTTAAACATGCACATCCCTTTCCGGTATAGACAACAATGGTCCTCAAATCTACATTGGGGCGTGCTTCAAAGTGGCAAATCTTTTGGTCGGTATCTAAGCAAGTATCCTGGGTTATTAAGGTATTACTTTCACATATAAATCCCTGTTGTTCTTTCATGATTCAGGGTTCGAGATCTACTGCTTGCCATT
>NW_020799091.1:128169660-128181842 GCF_003259725.1 Athene cunicularia
TAGTTCCAGAATTTCCTTCCCATGTTTGATGTGTTTCTCTTGTGAGTTCAACAGTCCTCTTTCCTTCCAAATTGCTCCATGAGCATGGACTACCCCAAAGGCATACTTCGAGTCTGTGTAAATATTCACTGTCTTGCCTTGGGCTAATCCTAAAACACGAGTCAGTGCTATTATCTCTGCCTTTTGTGCAGAGGTATTCGCAGGCAGTGGTCCCGATTCCAGTATTTCTTGGGTGGTAGTAACAGCATACCCAGCATACCTCTTGCCATTCAAAACATAGCTGCTCCCATCTGTAAACCAGTTCTCAGCATCTTCCTTCAGGTCTGTACGGCTTGAGTATGTTGCTTCGATGGTCTCCAGGCAATCATGCTGTACAGGTTCTCCTGTATTTCTACTCAGGAAAGAAGCTGGGTTAATAATGTTAGTTACTACAATCTCCACATCATCTTGTTCTACTAATTCTGCTTGATATTTTAAGAACCTTTGGGGCAAAAGCCAATGTCCCCCTTTAATTTCTAATACTGCAGACACTGTGTGAGATACAAATACAGTCATTTTCTGGCCTAAAGTGAATTTTCGTGCCTCTTGTATATTTAGGATCACTGCTGCAACCGCTTGTAGGCATCCAGGCCAACCTTTAGCAGTTGTATCTAGTTGCTTGGAGAAATAGGCAACTGCCTAACGATACAGGCCTAGGTCTTGTGCCAGTATTCCCAATGCAATTCCCTGTTTCTCATGTGAAAAGAGAAAGAATGGCTTACTTAAATCTGGGAGTCCCAAAGCCAAAGCTGACATCAGAGCCTTTTTAACAGTTCAAAGGCTCATATAGCCTCCTTATTCCATTGGAGATTTTTCTGTTGAGTGGCAGTTAGTGCATATAAAGGTTTAACAAGAAATCCATAATTATAAATCCATAGTCTGCACCACCCAGTCATTCCCAGGAATCTTCGCAGTTCTTTCACTGTCTGTGGCCTCGGAGTCTGGCAGATCGCCTCCTTCCAGGCTTGTCCTGAAGTTCTTTTTCCAGCACCGATTTCATAGCCCAGATAAATCACTTTGCGTTGCATCACCTGGGCCTTTTTCTTGGATACTCAGTAGCCCTGAAGTCCCCAAAAATTTAAAAGGCTTACCATCCAAGCCATACAGGTTTCTCTTGTCTTGGTGGCAATTAGGATGTCATCTACATACTGCAGCAGCCTTCCCTCTTCGGGTGGGGTTGGGGCTTCCCACAATTCGAGGTCTTTTGCTAGCTGGTTACCGAATATAGTGGTGCTGTTCTTAAACCCTTGTGGCAGCACCGTCCAGGTTAACTGAGTCTTCCGCCCACTCCTAGGATTTTCCCATTCAAATGCAAATATTTTCTGACTGGCTTCGAGGAGAGGGAGGCAAAAGAAAGCATCTCTGAGGTCTAAAACAGTAAACTAAATTAGCTCAGGAGTTAATTTTGTTTACAAAGTGTATGGGTTTGCTACCACTGAGTGGAGATCTATTTATTAATCCTATTTGTAAAAATTTTTCTATAACTGACTGGATCTCTTCCTGATTTTCCTTTTAAAGGGTTTTGCTTAATTCTTACCAGTTGTTGTCCTTCCTTAAGTTTTACCCCTACAGGTGAGGCATTCTTTGCCCTTCCAGGCGTGTCAGTGGCCCACACTCCGGGATACACTTGATTGATAATTTCCTCACTGATTTCTCCTCCTGTGGGGATACTAGTTAGGGACAAGCTCATGATTTGTATAAGTTCTTGGTCATTTACCTCCAGAGTAATCTCTCCATTGCTAAAGGTAATAGTTGCTCCTAATTGTTCTAGTAAGTGTCTTCCTAGGAGTGCTTTTGTGGAGTTAGGCATATACAGAAATTTGTGTATGCCTAACTGCTTTCCCAGTTTATATTTCAAAGGTTTGCAAAAATAGTAGCTAGTAGCTCCCTTATAATCTTTTCCAGGGCAAGCCCTAAAGGATCTTATGGTGGAACTAGTCCACAGTCCCTCTGACACCCCGGGTGATTTCGGAGGGTAAAGAACACGTCTGCGTAAGACACCTTATCCTACTTCCCTTCCCTCTGTAAAAATAATATTAATTGCAAAAGCGTGTTATAGTCTAAAGTTCCATTTAGTGGCCATTTAGCCTCCTCTTCTAGTCTGTAAAGTGGCCACCACTGGTTACAATATTTAATCAGGATTTTCTTGCTTTCCGTACTTCCCCTCCTGGCTATATCTTTTCAGTGCATGAGTATGCAATCCAGTGGGCTTTTCTTTATGATTCTTCCCTGCTTATTCCCCATAATTGTTCCCAATACTCTGCACACCTCGATCTCCTCGTATCGGACAATACCACTTATATCAAAAACGCACTTTGCTAATACCCAGGCTTGATGAAAATTACCAAAAATAGGAGCATAGGAGCACAGAGAAAGAAGGGAATTCTCTCACGAACCCAGTCTGGTACTACCAGTTACCCAGAAGGAGCTGTGTACAATCCTTCTAGCAGGTATAAATCATTTCCCCGTGCCGACCATTCACTCCTTCTACACAAATAATCCAACCAAGTCTAACCCAAACCGACAGAGAAGGGATTCACTTTCCCATCTCCAGCTCATACAATGTTTTCACAAGACATACAAGAACAGTGTATTATTTAAACAAACATAAACTTCTCATAAACTTCTTATTTATCCTGCAGCAGCTGCCTCTCACTCACACAGCGGCAGCGGTGTCTCACTCACACCCTGTCCCTGCAGGCACGCAGGCACACAGCAGCGTCTCACTCACACCCTGCCCCTGCAGGCATGCAGGCACACAGACACACAGCAGCGGCTGCTCTCACTCACACCACGCAGGCACACAGACACTTAAAGGGCCCATCACACTTTTCACTCATACCACAAAATATACCGAGTTTAAACAATCACCAAGTCCGTTTGTAACATATATCATAAACCATTAACAATTAGCAGTCAGTTCAAAGCCAGTATATCCACCATTAGTGCACTATACAATGACCCGAAGCAAGATCCTGCAGGTGACAGTAATTACCAGTACCCTGCCCAAAATGCAAACTGCCTCTTATATACCAGTCATCGATAGTTTGCCCCAAAAGATCTTACTTTCCCGCGGATTCCCAAAGCCAAAACCAAATGGGTATACCCCCTCCTTGGGACTGAGCCGTGTGCCAGACGTCTCTGTGCGTCTTACCAGCAGCCCGTTACCCTTGTAAACATACCTCTGTCCGCAAACCAGATGGTCCTTGTCTGCCCCCGCAGTGGACAGCTGGGAGCGGAGTTCCTCTGAGAAGAGCTCGGGGTGCACCTAGGACGTCCACCCTCCAGCAGTGTCCCGGCAGCCGCGCAGAGATAGGTCCCATCTGGGGTGCCAAGATGTTTTGCGGAGAAATCACTCTATAACTTTTGGGGTTATAGAGTGGGTATGTTTATTCAGCGCTGGGCGCATGGGGGATCGCTCCACCACAAGCATGCGCATCGTTTGCAGCTCCCGTCTGGCTTATATGTTACAAAATAGTGCATATTCATAAAACGCCTGTACATATACATAGTCTACCCTCGCCTCCCCTCGCTTCTCATGGTAATCAGGTCTCCTCTTCTTCTTCGCTGATGAACTTTTCATCCTGTCGCTCTGCACAGCCTCAGTTGTTCTCTGGCTTTCTTCCAGGCCAATGTTTTGGGGTAGTTTGTTCTTCAAAGACTGGGGGGGGACTTCTCTTTGGGCTAGGAGTTAATTGCCTAGCAACGTTATCAGTACTTGGTATGTCTTTTCGAACAGTCCCATACGCCTCCCCTTGTTTTTGCGCAGGCCTTGCACCAACAATCTAAGATTGTTTAGACTCCCTGTCTCAAGATGAAGGGAGATTTCCCTCATATATGCTGGAGCTTGCCAACCACTCCATCCACTGTTAAAGTGTGGGTGTCTGTCCACCAGGACACTATTGCCAATGCTTTCGAGTGTGCTTCTGGTGCGCTCTTCAGGAACTTTTGCCACATCAGGTGTGTGCAAGGGGCCTGATCTGGGTCCATGGGTGACTGCTCATCATTCAGATCACCATAGATCATCTCAAACACAGCCAGTTCCCTGAGGTTCTGGATGCCTTTCTCAATGTTGGTCCATTTGCTCAGCTGACATAGGATATCATCCTTGTAGGGGTGCCTCTCCCTCACACTGAGCAGGAGTCGCTTCCAAAGGCTGAGGGTATGAGCCTGTTTCCCTATTTCCCTATCAATGCCAGCATCCTTGGCCAAAGATCCCAGCTGCTTGGTCTCTCTCCCCTCCATCTCAAAAGCACTGGCTCCATTGTCCCGGCATTGGAGCAGCCAGGTGCAAATCTGCTCACCTCTCAGGCGGCCGAAATCTCTCTGTATATCTCACAGCTCAGTCGGGGACAGAGATCGGACGATCACCTCTGGTCCTTCCTCCTGTTCCCGTGATGGGCCTGGCTCATCCTCATCCTTCACTCTGCGAACTGACTGCAGCGGGCGGAGGAAGCAAGCAGCCTATTCAATATGGATGATAGATCAAGCTTCAACTTTATTGAAAGAAAACATACCTTGTATAAGCACTCTACAATAATCATGCATACTACTCACAAATCTATTGGATATATGTAAAAGGCTACATTATAATATCCCAGCCCCTTGTGGCATCTCAGGTATGTCACAACATCTTCCCTCTTCTGGCCTGACTTCTTTCCCATGGTTGTTTACCATCACACTCAAGGCCATTGTGTACCTCAGTTTCTCTGTTAACATAACAGTACTTTGTTAGCAAAACTGTACCCTGGGTTTTTTCCTTTGTTTACCTTAGATGGCTGCAATCAGCTTCTGCAGAGACCCATGGCCTTGCTCTCTGCAAGCCATTCTCCAACAACTGACTTTCTGGTATATTTTGTTTTCTATATCGGGGCGACTGACACTGGCACTGCCTGGCTCTCTGGCTCAGTCGTTGTGATGGTAGAGGCGACTGAGACTGGCTCTGCCTGTCCCCCTGGTTCAGATATTGTTTGTGTGGCCTTTTCTTCCCCTTGGGGGCAGTGGGTTGTGTTATAAGAGGACACGGTAGGCATGGGCAAGTCCCCAACACATTGCAGCGATTTGTGTCTCCTGTTTTTTGCCAGTTTGGTAACACACCCTTTCTAAGCACTCCATCAGCTTTTCAGGGCTCTGCATTTGCTCAGGAGTGAAATTCCAAAGCATTGGGGGTGCCCACCGACTCAGGCCTTTGCTCATCTTTTCCCACACCCCTTGCCACTCACTATTATCTGACCTCGAGGCAGGTTTCTGGGTACTGCTATTGTTAGAGAAATACCACATGGCCAAAACCGAAATCAGGCAGATATTCAGAAGGCATAGTACCACAATCACACCGGCCTGCAGGCTCCAAGAATAATTGAACCTCCCCAAAGCCGAGAGGATCTCTTCCCCTGGCTCACCCACAGAGGTGGTGAGACACCTAACAAGAGCCCAAACAGCAAACAGGTACTGGCCCGCCGCCACGCACAGCGATACAAAGGCAGCACACATGTTCAATAGCCCGTATAACAACATAAGAACCTTTACACATTTTCCACCCATAACAAACGCCACCACAGGGATCATAACCTGGATATAAGGAGTAATCCAGCCCCACCACGCAAACAAGTGGGCCAACATTGCAAACAAATACAAACAAAAAAATTACACCCAACAGATTGCTCTATCACACTCTGGTCAGGGTCTGTCCCTTTTTATTCTTTTTCCGTGCCCCACATTGGTGCACCAATTAATAATGTGCAGGTTTAAGCTCTGCCGGGACTGGAGAGCACGTTGCTGTTGCCCTTCCACCACCCTCAGCCGGTCGGGCTGGAAGTTAAGCACAGACCCCGGCCTGAAATAAGAAGAAATTTAATACAACAGAGTGATAGAACAATCTGAACAACAACAGTATCAATGGTCACAACAATAAACAGCAATAACAACGAACAAGACAAACAATATAGAGAGAAATACTGCTAACTGGTTTACGGAAAGCAAAATTCTGTCCCGAGCCCGCCAAAGAGCAAGGAAAAGGCTCCGCCCCTGGACCTGACATCAGCATGGTATGAATAACCCAGCTGGAGATCCCTTCCCCCTCTCTCTCTGCTGGGGAAACCTAACCCTGTCCTAGCTGAACCAGGACATCAGTGCAATATTAGAGCTCAGTAGAGTTTTTTCTCTTGATTAATGGTATCTGAATTCCTGCAGTGTTTGCTTTTTTTTTTTTTTTTTTTTTAGAAGTCTTGTTTTACTTTTACAGTCTCCATTAGCTAAGGTTCATATGTTTTCAGGGTGCTCCTTAGTCATGCTGTGTCAGTCCTGTTTCATTATCTGTAACAGATCTTCAATTTCTACCTCTTTCCTTCATTTTCAAATTACTATGTTTATGAGTCTCATCCTTTTGAAATAAGATTTCTGAACCTTTGGAGGCACTTGGTTATTCTATTTCTAATAATTTGTATCACATTAAACAGACATCCACATACACACGAGTGGGAATTACTTGTTTGTAATCACTGAGCATTTTCTTCCCTTACAGTGAACAATGTTTACTTCTTCAGAATACATACAAGTAACTCTTTCCTGTTTGTATTTGTCACCTACTTATATATTTCACCTTTGAGACCAGGAAAGTCTCACATAAAAAATAAAGTCAGCAATGGTGAAAGTCCTTTTTGACTAGACATGTCTGAAACAAATAAATAAAAAAACCTAAATAAAACAAAATCCATTAAGGACAGGAGAGTTTTTAAAATGTGATAGGAAGGAAGGTGAATGCATGAAACAAATATAGAAGTGATTAACCAGTACTTAACCTTTCTGGAGGTGATGTTTCATCCATTGTCTTGGCATAGAAGAAACCTAACCAGGTAGAGTTGTTTAGTATGGTATAGTACCCCATTTCATGATATGGATCACAAAGGTACAAGAGGTACTTGTTTTCAAAGGAGTCTTTGAATTTTCAAATTTAGCTCCTTGTTGCAATATTAGCTTGAAAAGAGTTAGCCAGAGAAGCCTACAGACAAAACTGAGAATCTAACTAAACCCTAACTGACTCTGTATCTTTAGGGGGAGATACAGCACATGGATAGAACAGGGTACAACCTATTTTGTTTGAGATAGTCTCCACTGAGGCAAATTCCTGTGATTAGAGAACTAAGATCATGAAATAATTCAAGTTGGAGGGGACATCAAATGAAGGGTCATCTATGAGGTATGACAAGGTTGCTCAGGGCTTTCTCCAATCTGGTCTTGAAAGCCTCTGAGGAAAGAAACTGCACAAACCCTCTGAGAAACCTGTTCCAGTGTTGAACTGTCATCATAGTGAAAAGCTTTTCCCTTGTATCCAGCTGGAAAATCTCTTGTCTCTTGCCTCTTGTCTTCCCACCATGCACTGCTGTGAAGAACCTGGCTCCATCTTCCCAATAACTTCTTCATATGTACCTGAATTGCCTTCCCTTGCCCAGACTCAGTTCCTCCAGCATCTGCTCACAGGGCAAGTGTTCTATTCCTCTTATCTTTGTGGCCTTCCTCTCATGTCATTCAGTTTGTCTTCATCATATTGGGGAACCAAAAACTGTAGATGTGGTCTAAGTGCTGTGTAGAGAGAAAAAAAAAAATCACTTTTCCTGATCTGCTTGTTATGTCCCTTTGAATACAGCCCAGGATATTGTTTGCCTCCTTTTCTGTCAGGGTACACTGCTGGTTCATATTCATCTTGCTGTTAACCAAGACTCTCCAGATCCTTTTCAGCAGAGCTGTTCCCCAGCCAATCAGTTCCCAGCCTGCACTGTTGCAGTGCAGACTTTGATTGTGAACTTCCTGAATTTCAGAAATTTAATTTTGGTCCATTCTTCTAGCCTGTTTAGGTCCCTTTGGATGGCATCTTGCTCCCACCTGTATCATCTGGTTCTTTCAATTTGGCACCATCTGTAAAGTTGATGAGCAAGCACTCTGTCACATCCTCCAGGTGATTGATAAAGATGTTGAAAAAGACAGGCTGCAGGAATAACCCCTGCCATAATATACTGGTTACTGTTCTCCAGTCAGAATACAATCTAGTGATCAATTAACCTGTCTCCTCTGAGCCTGACTATTCAATTCATTTTTATGCATGTGGTTGCCCACCTGTCTAGACCACAATGCCCTAACTTGAATACAAGAATACTCAGCAAGAAAGCATTGAGGGCTTTGCCAAATTTGATATAAATAACATCTGTTGCTCTGTCCTTATCTACAAATCAAATTATTTTATCACAGAAAGCAAACAAGTTGGTCAGGCATGATTTGACCTTGGCAAATCCATGCTGACTGTTCCAAATCACATTCTCCGCATGTCCCCAGAGGAATGATTTTGTCCGGTGACTAAAGTGAAGCTATTCAGCTTGAAGTTCCCTGGCCTGTGACCAATGGCTCATTCTTCCTGAGAACTGGTAGTTCTTCTCATTGAACTCTCCTGCCAAGCACAGAGGCCTAAGAGAACTTGTTGGTGAAGACTGAGCAAAGAAGGTATTGTATACCTCTGACTTTTCTATGTCCACTGATTCTAAATTACCTACCCATTCAACAGTAGGCCATAATTTTCTTTGTTCCAGATTTTACTACTAACATGGCAATAGAAACATTGATGTTGATGCCCTTGCCCTTGCTCTAGTTGAGCTCTAGCTTTTCTAACAGCATTCCTACCTGTTATGCAATATTTCTCCTTTGTACCTTGACTTTGCTTTCACTTCTGTATGCTGCCTTTTTGCACTGGAGCTCCATCATGAATTACTTGCTTAGCCAAACCAATCTCCTGAGACATCTATTTGTGTTCCTGAGTACTGAGAAGGACTGTTCTTGCACTTGGAAGATACTGTCCTTAAAGACCTACAGGTTTTCCTGAGCACCTTTAGAGTTCACTTTAGAGCTTCCTCATGTGGAATCCTACCCACCAGTTTTCTAGAGAAATTAAAATCTGATTACCTGAAATCCAGGGGCTGTACTCTTCCTCACACCCTTCAATATCTTGAACTCCCCTATTTCAAAGATGTCACTGATTATCACATTTGCAAACAGGTCTTCCTTCATTGTAGCTGCATAATTTCACAAAATCTTACCTGAAGCTTCCTTCATCGTAGCTGCATAATTTCACAAAATCTTACCTGAAAAAGCTTCCTTTTCATTGTAGCTGCATAATTTCACAAAATCTTACCTGAAGATTCACTGATTTAATATGACAAAACAACATCATGGTTTGGGGTTTGGTTTTGCTTTTTTTTTTCTTTTCATATGGGCAGCACTGGACTTAGGTAGCCCTTCCACTCAGAGTTTTATTGTGATCATGGATGTGGTTTTGCTGTTAATCTGTGGGGCCAGGCTTTATGTAAATTCCCATACTGATCCTTAGGGCATATGGCGATGTTTGAAGCCTTGAAAATCCTTGTCTAGTCAGTACTTGGTACTCTCTATTTCATAACAGTAGCATCCTGGCTTGTATCAGAAATAGCATGGCCAGCAGGACTAGGGAAGTGATTTTTACCCTGTACTCGGTACTGGTGAGGCCACACCTCAACTATAGTGTTCAGTTTTGGGCCCCTCACTACATGAAAGACATTGAGGTGCTGGAAGGCATCCAAAGAAGAGCAACAAAGCTGGTGAAGGGTCTAGAGAACAAGTCTTATGATGAGCAGCTGAGTGAACAGGGATTGTTTAGACTGGAGAAAAGAAGGTTTGAGGGGAGTCCTTATCACTCTCTACATCTACCTGAAAGGAGGCTGTAGCGAGGTGAGTGTTGGTCTCTTCTTCCAAGTAACACCATAATACGACAAGAGGAAATGGCCTCAAGTTGTGTCAGGTAGGTTTAGATCAGACGTTAGAAAAAATTTCTTCAGCAAAATGTTTGTTAGGTACTGGAACATGCTACTCAGGGAAGTGGTTGAGTCACTATCCCTAGAGGTCTACCTGGAGGTAGACCTGTAGATGTGGCACTTAAGGACATGGTTTAGTGGTGGACTTGACAGTGCTAGGTTAATGGTTGGACTTGATGTTCTTAAAGGTCTTTTCTAACCTAAACGATTCTATGATGCTATGCAAAGTACAGCATGACCTTGCTAAGTTCAGGCTGTCCTGTTTACTTCATTGTCTGCTGCATACAGCATCTAAGAGGGAGCATCCATAACAACCATGCACTATTTATTACCCAGTGCTGAGCAAAGACAAACTGTTCTGAGATATATTTGGTGCCAGACTTCAACTAAAGATGAGTGAATGTGTCTGAGCCATCCATATTCTAAACAATTCCATGTTTGGGTCTATGTTGTCTACCCCCTTGCCCAAATCTCTGCTGGTGCATCATCTTTTATGCAACTGGTCTGAATGCATATGAAATAAGTCTGTGTCTGAAGTAAGCTTATGCTCTGAAGGCAGGTCAGATCCAGCTATTACTGCTGTTTATCTGAGACTCCTTCTCTGGAAAATGGGGGTAAACAGGATGATGTTAATCTCTTCTTTAAATTCTGTATTAAGTTATCCACAGCAAGCACATGGCTGACTGACAAGCAAAATCTGAAAGATGCTCCTTCATCAATTGTAATGTCATTATGGTACATGGATGTGTAACTTTATTCTGTTCAGTCACTAATGGGTAAGTGCACACTTCATATTCCTTCGGCACATAAATGTACTCTTACTTTCTGCTTATCTAACGGAAGTACACATCTGAATTAAAATCAGGTTACATGGATAATGAAAGCATAAGCAAAGGAAGAAAGCTGAAACTCAGGTTTTCCTCAGCATCCTATATGATGCTGAAGTGCTTCAGAGTGAACTTTAGTACAGGATTTGCTTGTAAAATACTAAAAATAAAAATTAAAAATAATAAAAATTTAAACAGCAGACTGAGGATCTGTTCTGTTAAAGCTGTGGAAAGGAAAGCTGACATGCAGTTCATGGACAAAATTAAGTTTAGTATAGCTGCCAGATGGGAGTATTGCACTTACTATTCAGACTATGACAGAGGCAGGGCTTTGTTGCAGAGTTCACAGCTATAAGACTCTACTGACTCTTCATTGATTACAGCAGATACCTGAGCTGAAATGAGTAGCATAAAGAAATGTGGCTAGATAGAATGTTTTGCATCCAGAGTGTAAGTTAAAAAAACACACCCTCAGTCTCTTTTAGTAAGACCTAGACAATTTAGAAGCCATTATGCGGTCAAGGGGTTTGCAGACTGTAGGATCTGATAGTCTTAGGGGAGATAAACACCCTCTGCATTAGAGCAGGAAGAGATTCCTTGGACAAAAGTGGAAAAAAATCTCATACTAGTTTGTCAGTTTGTCTATAGATGTAACACTGTGCTGAATATGTGTAAGTTAAAGCAATGAGAACTTAATTGAAAATAAGTGTTTTTCAAATGACTTGAAGAAAATGAAGGTTTTTCCACATATTTCTGAGTGCAGAAAGCATAATCACAGACAATGCAGTGAGTGACTGCCATTTCCTAGTAATTTGATTTTACACAGTAGCTCGAAAAGAGCCCATGATTACTTCATATCCTATTAATGGAGGTGGTTTTACAGGGTGAAAGTACCATGTGCTGCTGTATTATAAATATTTCTTGACAAAGAACAGAAGATGTACAGATCTTTTTACACTTAAGGCTGAGGAAGAATAACTCCTCTTACGGCATGTAGCTCTGCTGGAGAATTTGAAAAGAAGTATTATATCACACTTTACATATAGGGCAATGGAAATTTTGGTGATCTGTCACGTTGTGAACCAAACCCTTTATGCTTTATTCACACAGATGCTGGGAAAATCTCCAAGTATAACATCAAAGTTACAGTGTAATTGTATTTAATTGACATTGTCATGTCAGATAAGGCCCTAAGTATCACTAAAGTAAAAAAAAAAAAAAGAAAATAGAAGAAACAAAGCCATCCAAACACTATGAAGAAAATAACATTAAGATAGTGATTTATTGGGATCTGAAAAAGGTAATAAAGAAATTGCCCATTCCTCTGACAGAATCATTTGCACAGGTGCAGTTTAAAACTGAAGACTCCTAAATTTCAGTAAGGCCAAATGCCGGGGGCTGCCCTTGGGCCACAACAACCCCCAGCAGCGCTACAGGCTTGGGGAGGAGTGGCTGGAGAGCTGCCAGTCAGAGCGGGACCTGTGGG
>NW_020799091.1:128181892-128251675 GCF_003259725.1 Athene cunicularia
CCTGGGGGGGGGGGTGTGTGATTGACAGCCGGCTGAACAGGAGCCAGCAGTGTGCTAAGGGGGCCAAGAAGGCCAATGGCATCCTGGCTTGTGTCAGCAAGCTTGGCCAGCAGGGACAGGGAAGGGATCTTACCCCTGTACTTGGCACTAGTGAGGCCGCACTTCGGTGACTGGGTTCAGTTTTGGGCCCCTCACTACAAAAAGGCCATTGAATGACTCGAGCGTGTCCAGAGAAAGGCAACGGAGATGGTGCAGGGTCTGGAGCACAGGTCTGATGGGCAGCGGCTGAGGGAACTGGGGGGGTTTAATCTGGAGAAGAGGAGGCTGAGGGGAGACCTCATGGCCCTCTGCAACTCCCTGAAAGGAGGGTGCAGAGAGGGGGGATGAGTCTCTTGAACCAAGGAACAAGTGATAAGACAAGAGGGAATGGCCTCAAGTTGCACCAGGGCAGGGTCAGACTGGCTGTTAGGAAGTATTTCTTTGCAGAAGGGGTTGCTGGGTGTTGGAATGGGCTGTCCAGGGCAGGGGGGGAGTCCCCATCCCTGAAGGGGTTGAAGAGTCGTGTTGACCCAGAGCTGAGGGATCTGGTAGACTTGGTAATGGTCAGTGTGAGGTTAATAGTTGGACTGGAGTATCTTGAAGGTCTTTTTCAACCTTGATGGTTCTGTGATTCTGGGATACTCTTAACCCCATGTTTCTGACCATGAGGTAGCCTGATCACCAAGATCACCAAGATTCTTTGAAAAGACATGCATGCAACTATCCAAATCCTGGCAACACTAATATATAAAGTTTTTAAATCCTGAAGGGATTCTCTGATTCCCCTGGAAACATCATGTGCCAAGTGTCATCTTCTATGTATGTTCTCAGGCTGTGCTGAGAGGTGGTGTTTAGCTTTTAACTTGGGGGGACACACTACTACAGCTCTTACATCACATACCCTGTTTGAATTTGAAATTATGACTGGCACGAGACTCTTTGGCAGCTTTCAGTTCTTTAAAGTTTCATCCCTTTGTCCCAAGGACAGCTTGGAGGAATCAGGTTTAGTGTCTCTTAAGCTTGCTCCAAAGCTGTGTGTATGATTTATTTTTTATTTGAGAAAACACACAAATCATTTAATCTGGAGATGTGGATTCAATTATTCGTGTTCCTCTACTGCTATGAGGTATCCTCTTTGTCAAGTCAATTTTCCTTTCCAGTAACTTGTTTCTTCTTCTGTTTTTCAAGACAATAGACACACTAATAGAACAATTTGAGGGTGTGTGGAGTGTTAAGACTTACATGCATTATTATAAGTGCCCAGTATATAGAAAATAAAGGCACTAATTACTCTTTCAAGCTACATCTCAAAGAGTCTGTTGAAAGAAATTAATCTGTAATTTCCTAGGTCCAACACTGCTCAGATTTGCTAGAATAAGAGTGAGAATTATTTTCCTTTATATATATTGAAATCCTGGTACAGGCAAAGACCCAAGTGAATCAGGATTGAAAGACATTCTAAAATTTCTATTTGTGGCAGAGAGTTTCCTGAACAGCAGCTTTGGCCAACCCATGGCTAAAATGAGCAATGGAAGCTGAATCTGATGGAAGTTGTTTCTGCAGCTCAGAGACTGACAGTACATATATGAGAGATGTTTCCCAGACATAGATTAAATGTGACAATAAACTCCAAAACACTGTGACATGAGGATGGATCCAATGCAATGCACACATCAGATTGTGCCAGGTCTTTTTATGTTTTCTGCTTAAGGCATAAATAGAAGGAAACAGTCCTCAGTAATTGCTCTGCCATAGTGTGAAGTATTGCATTAGCTTAAGCTTAAAAAGTCTTAAATGAAGAAGATAACAGACAATCAGAGGGGTTAAAAGCCAGTAGACTATTTATGTTTCTCACTGTGAACTCAGTGACTCCAGAGGACATAGAGGTGAAAAAATCCTGCATAGACTGAAGAAGGTAAAAGTAGGAAATAGCTCTAATTTCTCATTACAGACAGAGGAGTGGCTATGAGGACATGGAATGGAATAAAGTAAAGCAAACTAGAAAATCTCTTGACTAGTCAGAAGGCAAATCACTCCTGGCTGTCTGTATGTTCTCACAGTGCTTACCAGGAACAGCGATTTCATTACAGAAAATGAAAATAAAAACTGTTTTCTTTTAGGTAAGCATATACAGGACTCTGAGCTTTGGCCTCATTCATATTTGTGTGTTTGTCACTTTGTGAATATTCATGGGTGCACATTCATGTGTAATAATTTGTTTTCAGTTCCTCTCATAATTTTTCCTTTCAGTACCTGTGGAAGGTGAACGTCAGTCTGGTGGCAGCCTATTAGGGATATGTTTATATCTCACTGATGTTTTTTAGCTGAGTAGTACCATATTAAAAGTTTTTTTCTCATAACAGCAGCCGAATTTACTTAATAAACTGTTAAATTACACTTGAGAGTTTCAGTACCTGTTCATGTTGGGTTGTTAGTATTCACACCTCCATGCTTCAATAAGAAAAGACGATATATGAGTCAAGCTTTTACTCTGAGGAAAATAGAAATGCAACAAAATTATAACGGATAAGTGGGCCTGGGGGTTCAATGCATTTGTTAAATCCAGTAAATTAGGGTTTAGAACTGCAAAGTCAACCTCCAAGATAAGTGTGGGAAGGAAGAATAGAATTTATATGTGTGTGTGTGTATATATGTTGGGGGCTGCTGACTGCTCTAATTAAAACAATGACAAAACTAAAGAGTAAAAACAGATATTTTTTTTTAAATAAAGGCCACTGGAAAATAAAATTTTAAATAAATGTTCAGAAAATCTACATCTGTTCTCAGTGCAGGTGAAACTTACATACAGAATTGTCTCGTCTCCCTTTTTTCAAAAAAATGCCCCAAACTCAGAATTCTGTTTGCACAGATTTAAGCAAATCATCCTCACCTACAACCATAAGTGATATCCAAATATTTGGATTAATATTCTGACTGGACTTGATTGTGAGTATGCCTTATAAGACAGACAATCTTTCTTCTCACCAGCAGGTAACTTCCCTCTCTACTTTTTTGAACAGTATTGTCTCTGCTTCTCCTCCCCTGTAACAATCTCTTCATACCTTCTCTTTAAACTAGTAGTATGTCTTATTTTTGTCTTCTTACTTACATTGTAAAAATCTCTCCATAGACAATGCTCTCAACTAATAAAATTCCCTCCAAGTTTACCATAGAGCATAAACATTTGTCAGGAACTATCAGCATCATAACAAGGAGCTTACACAAAATTTATTAGTCAAAATAAGGTAACCATCCAAATAAGATATTTGTCAGAGCAGCTCCAGTTTTATGCCTATATAGTGCTTTTGGCCCAGAGCCTCCAACTGTTTTGGGACGGTAAAACATATCAAATGAAGGGTGAACCAAATGAACATATCAAATGCTACATTGGTAGCAGAGTATTCATTTGTCTTATACTTAAAACCATTAAAGAATTACAAAAACTTGTTATGGCATCACAGAAATCAGTCATGATTAGGATTATGGAATAAGGATTCAAATTTTGCCAATGACAGATATGATTTCTAATATGTTTTTCTTTCAGTCCTCAGTGACAGAAGAGTAAGTCTCAATTCAATTTTTTTAATTATACAATATTAAAATTAATATATTAAAAATACATATTCAACAATCCAGAAAGTTAAATTATCACTCCCTCATGTAAGAAAGGGGAAAGCCAGGCAGCATTTTAGATGTTTACATATTTAAAGCTATTCATATGGTCATCTGTAATATATCACATGAAGTGTTTCTAATGATACTTGGGATTTTGCATATGAGGACCTTTGTAAAAAATGCAGCACTGATCATCCTTCTTTTCATGCAAATCCAGTTGCACGCTCATCACTTACACTGGTCCATGGTTTTGCCTTTATATTTTTCAGAGCATTGAGAAAACTCAGTGTTACGAAGTATAACTTTACCACTTCTTGGTAAGATATAAAGTAAAATAAGATAATTAATTCCAGGACACTAGCATTTTCACATGAAGGAGGAGGAGAAGGCCTAGAAGTTTGGTTTTGTAAAGAAAATAATGCCTCTCTGATGTGACCTTACCAATATGCTAGCTCTTCTTGCCCTTCTATATTGGCAAGCAACAGGATACTCTGCTTTATAGGAGCTATTAGAGAAGGAGCTGAAGAATGCAATGGAGAAGACAATGAGTTTATGTTTCTCCATCTTTCATAATAGAAGTTGCTTTGTAAATGTAAATGTAAAACATGTCTTGAGGACAATGAGAATTTTCTCTTTACAAACTCCTCTGGAGTATTTGTCTGTAAGAAAAAACGGCTGAATCAGTATTTTTAGGCAACAGGTTAAGCTCATCAGAAGTCTTGTACTATAGAGCTCCTATTCTCTGGATCCCAAAGGAAGTTAGAATAACAGAATAAACTGCTCAGTCTTTTTGGAATGATACAAAAAAAATGATCACCTGCTTTGCAACTTATTTACTTATAGCAACTTATTATGATTTCTGAATATTGCTTAATAATCCTGCTTGCCCTGACTGTTCTGTGGAAGCTGAGCAAAGGCTACTGTTACTGTGTTTATCAAAACAAAGCAATTTTCTGTGGAAACTTACCAAGAATTACTATGTTTGGCACAAATGTTTCTTGTCCTTGGAAAGCAGATGTGTTCTAGCATGTTGATGGATAGATAGCCATATATGGGAAGTAGAAATTAATAGACTGGTGCTTTTAGATAAGATAGAGGTGGTAAACCAGTGGGAACCACTCTTGTTTTTCAAGAAATTGGCTATGAGAATCTGTGCATGCTCTGAGGAAAAGTACAAGGTGAAGAAGACTGTGAGCCTTCCTCCAAAAGACCCCTGAAGATGCCCACCAGGACAAAATGCGCAGGTGGAAAGAAAACATAAACTGCTGACACCAGCCTTTCAATCTAACCCCAGCCTTACTTAGGCATATGGATATTTGTATTGTGTAATCCAATGAATATGTATATCCACACTCTATAACTGGTAAAATGTGCTGTGAGTGTGCAAGCTTTGTGGAGAAATCCCCTTGCACCCCAGTGCTGGAGTAAACATACCTGGTGTATAGCGCTCTTTTAGTTGTACAGTCTGTTTTCTGCAGGTCAGGAATTGGGGCATAAGTTGTAGTAATTCTAGAGACTTGGAGACCATTCTGGTAAAGGCTTGCTTTAATATATAAGTAGGCTGCCCATGGAGAGTGGAAGCATCCACTCTCCAGGTTGAGAAGCGTTCCAATTTAAAATGATGGACATATGCTCCCAATTTCTAATTGCATCATGTTCTGTAAAACCAAATCATATCATCAGTTCAACTCAAAACCTTCCTCTCTGTTGTTTCACTGAAAAAAGACTCTACAACTCGAATAGAGTTATACAGCAGGTATGTTTACTCTGGTGCCGGGGTGCAAGGGGATTTCTCCACAAAGCTTGCACCCTCACCACACATTTTACCAAAACCTTATAGAGATATTAATTGGATTACATAACACAAATATACATATGCATGAGTAAGGCTGGGTTAATTCGAAAGGCTGGTGTCACCAGTTTATGTTCTCTTTCCACCTGCTCATTGCCTCCTGGTGGTCATCTTCAGAGGTCTTTGGGAGGAAGGCTCATAGTCTTTCTCACCTTTTTTTTTTTTTTTTTTTTTTTTTTTTTTTTTTTTTTTTTCCCCTGAGCCTGTGCAGATTGTCTTGGTCAATTTCTTGAATAACAAGAGTGTTTTTCGGCCTGTTTCCTCATTCTATCTTACCTAAGAGAACCCATAGAACTTCTACCATCCGTATATGGCTATCTTTACTCATTACCAAGACTCCAACTTGTTAGAGCACACCTGCTCCCCAAGGACAAAACCATAATATTTTGCTGAACATTATAGTTCTTGGTAGATTTTCACAGTGAACTGGTTTGTTTTATGAACACAGTAGTCCTTGGTAAAATTGCACAGAACAATCTGGGCAAGCAGGATTCTTAGCAATATTAAAAAATACTATAACTTACTATGAGTAAGTAAAAAAATTGCTATGTAGTTTTCTATAAGTAAGTGAGTAAATAAGTCTGAAAACAAGTAATCATTTCTCTGTATCACTGTTTTGTTTCCAGAGTGTGTGCAGGCTTTCACCCGCTTTCTTATAACTTTATCTTGTGTGTTACATTGTCAATAACATTTTACTTTTCTATATCCTGAACCATGCAAAGATGTCAAAACACTTGAAATATTCTATAAAGTGGGACATAGTTATTAATTCTAGAAATAGTTAAATTTAAGGAACTTAAAAGGGGACACATTTAAAATTACCATAGTTTAGAGGGAACTTTGTTACTGGGTCTATCAGGCACACAAGATCCTTAGATCCCTGAGTTTTCAGCCTAAATGCTGTCCAGAATTGCAAGAGAAACTACTGTTAGACCTCAACACAGGAAAATTGCTCTTCTCTTTGTTCTTACATTTTCCAACCAGAGAACTGTCTTCCTGTCATGACCTTCTATGATAGTGTCTTGTGGCCCAGCTTTACTGAGATTTTTAATTTGGCTCTTTATGGAAAGCTAAGCTGATCTAGAGCAAGATTGCCTAGCATACTCACTAGGAATGAGCATTTCCTGTTAAGTCACAGCATCTGACTTAACACAGCAGTTTGGCACTTACTTTCCAGGAGAAACAGGTAGGATTTAAGTTGCTTAATGTCAGTTTTCCATGTTGACAATGAATTGCTCTCTTTAGTCCATAAATCTTCAGGTAATTTACAACTGCTTGATACTCAAGATTTCTTTTCCGTTGGATATACAGGGAATTGGTAGTGCTGCTGCCCATATAAGAACACCCTAAGCCTGTTTCTCATACAGACAACAACTACCCTGCCTACATTAGTCTCCTATAGACAGATCTTACCTTTTAATAGTAACAAAAGTTCAGACACCAAGCCACTTAACTGATAGCTATCAGCTTCTAGCTGTATGAGGCTGATAATGTAATGATACATAGCTAAATGAATGTGTTACTCTATTCAGAACGGTGGTGACCTAACAATGCACTCAAATGGACTGTTTCCTCCAACAGCCCCCTTGCCTTGTCTAAAGCCTCTTTGTTCAGGAAACTGATGTAACTGAAGAACATAGTCAAAGGATTTTTCTTCATTCCTTGTACACAGATGATGTCAGGGTTTGTACATATGACTATATTTAGAGATTTTTTTTCAAATCTGGAGGGTCTGTTAGGTTTTTTGCTAGTGCAGGGAGGTAAAAAATTCCATGGTGCAAAACCACATATACTCTGTGCCAGGAAGGGTCATGGAGTTTGCTTCCTCACTATCAGAAGTCCATATCAGCATATAATCCCTTTCACAAATTTAACGAGCTTTGAATAAATCACACAAACAGTAAAAAATACAGAAATATCATAAAGAAACACAGGATTATGAAAAACATAACAAACAATTACAATGGAAAACATAAGACATATTTCTGTACACAAAGTCATCTACTCGATTCCAACTAAAACTACTCAGAGGTTCATTCCTGAAGTCAGGCAGTGGATTTCCCTTAACTTTAATCATGTAAAACACTATGCAGGTTTTCTCAGTGGTCAACAGCGGGAGACTGCTTCAGAAGTAAACCCATCCTGCCTTGAGACAGATGTGCGGAAACAAACTCTACAACTTGGATAGAGTTGTTATAAATGATCGCATCCAAATTTAGTCATAAACAAGATTTCCAATTTATTAAATAAATAAAGATAAGTAAACCCAGTGCTGGACGGACCGGGAGCCCCTGCTCTACCTGGCCCGCACTGACCGGTTTCCCTCCTCAGTATTTATTCTCTCTATTCTCAGACATAATTATTACCTTTAATACATATTCATAGGATTTCCGGGAAAAGGGTGGGTTTATGGAGATCTTTCTGGCACATGCTCTCTTTGTCTGTTGGGGTCTTTTTTGCCCCTCTCTGGTGGTCGTGGGATGAAGTAAACACTCTTCCTTGGCCTGTCCTTTTGGTGAACTCGAACTTCGTGCATGCATGCATCTTACAAACAACTTCTTTTTGGGCCCAGATAACTGTAAACAACACTTAACAGAACCAGATGGACCAGCCCATTAGAACACGGAGTCAGGATGGCTTTGAAAAAATCAAAGACAGCTATTTACACATTACGTCACCCTGTCCCTCAAACCTGCAGGTATACAAAAACAGCTCAGTCAAAAATACATATAAAAAGAGCAATATTTTAAACTTATTTTACACTGTGCAAAACTATACACTGAGGTAGGTGAAAATGGACTAAAAAGTCCTGACGTTATTTTATAACAACACGAATCATGTAAACTTATTTCACAGAGTTATAAATGTTTATTCTGGCTGTGGTTCAAGGGGATTTCTCCACAAAACTTGCACACCTTCTCTGGCAAGTAGCCGAATATTTATTACACCAAAGCACACATATTCATTAGGAAAGGCCGGGTTATTGCAATTAGTTCGGGGGATAGGTGTGATTATTATAATTATTTATTGGAATAATAATAATAATTGGATAATTTATTTGCATAGTATGAGCATGTGTAGTAGAAAACGGGTGAGGGTCTTTGGTGGTCAAGGGGAGAAATATGTGGTCTTCTTCATGGTGTCCGCTCTTTCCAGGGCATGCGCTGTGAAGCAAAGTCTAGGTGTCTTCCTAAATGGGTGAGATCATCCTCCCTTGAGAGCATCTCTGAGTCGTTTTGTTCAGGTTTAAGTTTGCCTAACTGCCCATAGAGGATTTGAGTCTGCTATCAGTGAGTTATCTTTTTAATTCATACCCCAGGGCTACCTGCTACTTTCTTATCATAGCCAAATCCCCAAACTATCAGGTAAACTACACTGAATCCACAAAACAGTCTGGGCAGGCGGGATTCTTAAGCAACGTTCAGAAATAAAGTGCTAAGGCTTGGACAACTGGCCCAAGCCAGAGTTGACCTATAGATGAATCCTGTATATTTTATAACTGAAAGCCATTGTGCTACTAAGTTATAACAATGCACTTATGCTGATGTAAAAAGTGCTAAAGCACTGAAGTACTGAAGCCTGAACGATAGGCCCCAAGCCGAAGCTGTTTAGTGTGTAATCATTAACAAAGTATGTAAACTCACTAGTGAAAGATGCAGCTTAGACAAAACATAATCAGGAGTGAGGAGAGAATGCATCCAACTTCCCTTGTTTAGCCTTGTTCAAGGCTGAGAACCCAAGTATCTGGCCTTGTTAGAAACTCCCTTGGTTTCCCCCCCGAGCGCTGGCCAGGCTTTGGGTGGAATCCAACAGGAGAATGAAACCAGAAATTTTCCGCTCAAAACAAAGGTGCCAGCTATTCTGGCCTGTCAATCTCTGGTATATAAGGCTGGGCCCATTTGCAGGGACTGTGGAAGCCTCACCTACGGGTGAACACACCGTGTAGGATTTCCCACTTGCCGGGACAGGCTCTCCAAATCCTCGCTGTGGCCAGGGCTCCCCAGTGACTGCGGATCTGGATGATGATAATATATGCAAGTGGTGATGTATTTTTCTTAATTTCCATTCTCTCTCTCGTGTAGTAATGATTTAATGCATTTCCCTGTATTTTTCCTGTTTGCTGCTTTAAGTGCTCTATTCTGCTTTTTCTTACTGCATGCTTTCTGTATTACACTGTTATCACTAGTAAAATACACCTGCTCTTTTCACTCTGGTGTCTGAGTTTAACTGTTATCCTTAATCAGCAGAACAAGAAAACAACATATATTGCTATAAGTAAATAACTTGCAAAGGCAGTGGTCATTTCTCTGTGTTATAATCAGACAAAGCCAATTTTTATTTAAAAAAAAATAGTTTATTTGCGTTCAATCGATTTAGGGTGGGAAGCAATAGGCAAAGCAGTGCTGAGTGCGCGGAGAGCCGCAACTCTGTCACATGCACACCGAGTTCCAAAAAGCAGGGTTTTTTATACTCTTGTGCCATCGTCTTTAACCAATCTCCTCCCGTCAGATAGCTGTCCTGCTCTTTTCCACTGGGTCATGTGAGTTGCTTAGGTGCGTGTCCTCCTCCTATTGGGTCTTTCGAAAGTCTTGAAGCCTTGGTCTCTTGTGCTTTTCTCCTATTGGATCTTTTAAAAGCCTCATGATCTCATCTTCATGGTGGGCTTTTCTTCAACCAGCAGTTCCATATTAGCTCTAGGTGGGGTTTCTGAGACACGGTTACATTTTTCCAATCCGAATGGCACACTTTACATTTTTATTGTTTAACATCTACAGATCATTCAAGTGTATCATACCCGCCCTGCCCAATAGTTTATTACATCTGTATCAGGAGCCCCTCTAAATTATAGAGGGAACTTGTTGGCTATCTGACTAGTGACATACAGGTGTCTACAATTTACATTAGATGTCTGCCTCTGTGTCAATCAAGGTCCAGTATGTTGAACTTCAGGGAAGTTTCTGTATTTAGCACTCAGCAGGATTTTGCTGTGATAAGATACTTATTATTTTTAAAAACATGCATGTGTTACTAGTCCAAATGAAGAGTAACTGCAGTTAGTGATTATTTATGACCTCTGGAAGTAGCAACATTAGTGGTGTACATTTCAACTTTGATTCCTCTGCAGGTGGTCCACTTTTTAACAATCATTTCACCCAGTTGAGAGTCTTTTCTATATTATGACAAAAACCAAGACAGCTGTTAAAAGAGAGACAGCTGCATTTGAACCAGAATAGAACACCATTAAGACACTAGATAAAACTTAAACTAAACTTTTTCCTTTCAGATTCCCTATAGGGGAACTTTATAGTATTTCCCCTTTGTAAATGAAAGTGCAACACAACTAAACAGGTATTGCTTTGCCTTCTTTGAGATTATAGTGAAAGTGTCCATTTAGTTAATGTTTGCACTTCACACAATTTGTAATTGTAGAAAACCAAAGGAACTCAACTCTATCACCTGGCTCAGTATCACTTTGAAGATCTGTCTTCTTCTTTGACCTCAGTAACCTCATTTGCAATATGAACTGAACACTTCCAAATGTCAAAGTTAGGGCTACTTTTCAAACAGAAACCCAGAAAGGGATTTTTAGCATCTCAAGAAGGCTTACTGGAAACTGCTGGTCACACATTAACTCAGTTCTAATGCAGGACATTATTCCACAGGTATGAGGTTCATAGCCCCATTCTGAATGAGGGGAAAATTTTTAATACTGTAAATGCCAACTCCTTAAAGTGTAAATGAGAGACTGTACTTACACAGACTTCAAGTATTATTTCATCTTAATATTCCTGCTTTTGTAACCTAATTCTTCAGAATATTTGTTTACTTTGGATTTTTTGGGGGTTGTGTCTTCAGTTCTGCTACTCACTAAATGTTTTCCTCATTCTGAAGGGCTTTTGCATCCTTTCCACCCAGCAAAATCCTTTCATTACCCATGTATTTTTCATTAGCTCAACTTGGTCTCTTCATTCTCAACTTGCTATGAGACATTACTTTAGCTTGTTCTCCCCATTCTCTACTTCAGAAAGTATCAGGAGTTGCAAAGGTAACCAGACTTATCAATATGGCTAGCACTTCACACCTTTTGGGAACCTGACCATATTAACATTCAGTGATGTTACTGACCCGTTGAATGTGGCAGCTAGAGATGATAGTTTTTTAATTCTCCAGAGAAGGACTTGTGAACATCCCATTCTTCATTCAATTTCTATTCCTGGAATACTTTTTTTTTCAATTGAGAAGATTTTTATATTCATATATGTCTCTCACTCCTTAAATTTGTCTGATTATTAGGATCTGAAAAATTGCATGAAGAAGAGTTTGCTTATTTCAGATATTTGTTATTTCCATACTTTAAAAAGTTCAGTAGTCCAGTTAGGGAGCAGAGCCATTATTATATGATTTTGAAAACCATCACAATTGAATATATTTGTTTTATTTGCTACTGTGTAAACTCATTGTAAATGTGTGAGTTGTCATCTTGCACTGCTGATCTATCATTGTTTTGATATCATGCTTTCCAATGTTTTATTTTATAGGATGACTAAATTTGGAGAACATGAAACAAGATTGCTTGTCTCTAATCTCTGGGTTAGATTTGTAAAGTTAACAGTTAATGTGGAGCTAGACATTATTAATTTTAAAATAAAAAATTTGAATCAGAAAGGGTACTACCAAAGAGTAGATGATAAGTATGGAGTTCTATGTAGGCTCCATACTTAGGGTTCACTTCCCAAAGTGGAACTATACATGAAATTGGATGAATAAGAAATCAGTAAGTTTCAATATCCTCAAATACCAGATTTTTTTTTTCCCTTGGATCTGTTTTATAGAGGGAAGGAAATCTCTGAATTAGAGAGACATGGATTTGACGGGTGAGATAAGGAACTGGCTGGATGGTTGCACTCAAAGAGGCTCAATGTCCAAGTGGAGAGCGGTGATGAGTGCTGTTCCTCAGGGGTTGGTGTTGGGGCCAATGCTGCTTAAACTTGCCTTGCTAACTCCAGCGCAAACTATAACCTCCGCAAGACTACACACTCCCTTCTCCCTACTCCTTGTAATAGTTCTTACCATCAGCACAATAAATTCAGTATGTAATTAATTGATACCCTTTCTGTGCTTTCCACAATGACTCTGAAGCATTTCCTACCTTCTCTTACCTACAGAGAGTTACAAATATTAAGGACATAAAAGCCATTTACCATAGTAGTATTTGAGATTATCAGTGAAGATTGGGAGCTAATTGGTCATATTAAGCCAAATAAAATTTAGTGTTATTGTTCTACTTCGTATATGATGGAATTGAGATACAGAGTTGAGCTGCCCAAGGAAATAAAAGTGTTTGGCAGCACAGCTGCTGTCACATTAATGTCAGTTTAGTATATACCTGAGAGAAACATCTTTTCCTCAATCCATCCTACTGGATATAATATGTACTGGATGGGGTCTGATCAACTTCAGGGGCATGTAGCCATCCAGAGGGACCTCTGCAGGTTGGAGAAATGAGAAACCTCATGAAGTTCAACAAGGGGAAGTGCAGAGTCCTGCACCTGGGGATGAGCAACCTCATGCACCAGTATATGCTGGGGGCCACCCAGCTGGGAAGCAGCTTAACAGAAAAAGACCTCGTGTCCAAGTTGACCATGAGACAGCAATGTGCCCTTGCCACAAAGAAGGCTAATCGTATCCTGAGTTGCATTACACAAAGTATTACCAGCAGGTCAAGGGAGGTGACCTTTCCCCTCTACTAAGCTCTTGTGAAGCCACACCTGGTGTCCTGTGTCTAGCTCTGGACTCCCCAGTACAAGAGAGATGTGGACATACTGGAGAGAGTCCAGCAAAGGGACACTAAGATGATTAAAGGGGCTGAAAGATCTCTCATATGAGGAGAGGCTGAGAAAGCTGGGACTGTTCAGCCTAGAGAAGAGAATGCTCAGAGGGTACTCATGAATGTGCAAAAATATCTGAAGGGAAAAGAGGACAGAGACAGGATTTTTTCAGTGGTGCCCAGTGACAGGACCAGAAGTAGCAGGCACAAACTGAAACAGAGGAGACTTTATCTGAGCATCAGGAAACACTGAGGTTTTTTTGAGGGTGACTGAGCACTGGAACAGGTTTCCCAGGGGGGTTGCAGAGTTTCCATTCTTGGAGATACTCAAAGGTGGTCTGGACCTGGTCCTGGACAGCCTGCTCTAGGTGACCCACTTGAACAGGGGAGTTGGACCAGATGACCTCCAGAGACCCTTCCAGTCTCAACCATTCTGTGATTCTGTGATCTTTTTATGTTTTTCAGTGGCACTGACTGGACTGGTCCTAAAGACACACAAAACCCACTTGAATCCAAACTCTGATACGAATCAGAAGTCTAGATCAGTTACCTATACTTCTGAGACCCACAGGTGTGAAGGAGAACACACTTTAGATGACCAGCAATAATACTGTATAGAGATACATCGCTTGATTTCACTAGCATTTTGCAGCTTGATTTCATTCCTGTTAGGGCTTCCTTCTCACACTGAACACCGAAATTCTTGATAAAAATAATGCCTTCTCACACAGTTAAATCAGTGTAACAGGGTGCTGCAAAGGCAGAAATAGAATACCTCATCAAGTATATAAAAACAGTATAAATTTTTTGAGGAAAAGTATCAATTTTCAATTATAAGGACAAAAGCTCACCTGCACTTAAATAATTGAAATGCTGTTTTTGAAAACACTATAAAAATATTTTGATATTCCGGAGTATTTTCCCCACAAGATTTAGGAAAATCAGACAATCAGACAGAGCAATTGTTACATAATCTTTTTTGTCTGGACAAATTTCCATTTTCCTGGTGTGTATTGGAGTAACTGTATTTAAAACAATAATTCTCAGTTTGAGTGCTATGTTGTAATGTAATTCAGCCCCATCACTCATCTGTAGGAAATCCCCCTTGGTATGTGCACCAGTGTGAACACTATGGCACCCAAATTGTTTGTGTCCTGTTGTGGATAAGCTTGTACTTTGTTTTGGTGGCTGCTGAACCGTGAGGCTAACAAATTCCATCTATCTGCTGTGTTTGACTTTTCTGAGTAAAGACAGTGGACTAGCTCTTTCAAAGCACTGAAATGGTCCATAGGGAGTGAGGGATAGTTTGCTCTGAGAGGGCAGGACAGGATTTTACCACTTCTAGGCCTTTTCCATGCAAAAGTCAGGCTCTTGATATTTAATCACATTTCAGGAGACTATTCTTCAGCTAAGAGAACTAGATTTTTCTGATATTTCTAATAAATATTCCTGAGAATACAAGAATCATTGCTGTCCTTAAAGGAAAGGCTACTCACAACCATCAGCAGAACAGGTATACATAAAATAATTTTGCTAGTGTTAACACGTGTTCCTATCTAATCTGAACTCACAAAGACCCTCATGTGAAAAAGATGATAGGCAGCTATATAGACTGAGTTACATATGTTCCCCCCACCCCTTTAAAGCCATTAATCTGTTTGCACGAAGACAGATCTCTCATTCTGACTGTGTCTGATGCTACGAGGCAATATGCTCCAGTCACTAAAGTTCTCACACTTGTCCATGTACCTCCACTCCCCTCCCCCAACCCTAACATTTCTTTGAAAAGTAAGCAGCGGTCTTACATCCATCCGGGTGGTGAGACTCTCTGAGTTCACAGGGTTTATCTTCATGCATTTCAGCAGACAGACTGTACTCAGAGACCTGGCTTAAGCCAGCCTGCCAAACCTGCAGCAGATTACAATCATTCCAACTCATGCTTTATGGAGGAAACCAAGTTTTCTTTGATTTCTAGTCATGATTAGAGAATGAGGCTGCCATGCTTAGATTATGGCGACAGCTAGATGATACTGTGGTTTTGTTATGTCTGTTTAACAAGATACTTGTGAACTCAGCCTCACTTATCAGTTTTGGATTGGTGTTCTTTTCATGCTCATTCAGTTAATAGCAGGAGAGAGAAGAAATTACAGACTGATCCCTGGGCCCTCACATGTTTTACTGCCAATCTAGCATGATGAAATTTTTATTCAGGGATAGTATGTACTTGCAAGGATATTTTTGTAGGTGCCACACAGGTCTGCATTAAAGAGAACTTATGGAGATGACTCCTTTTCAGTCCATTTCCTGATATACTTTTTGTTTAATGACTCACACAGGGGAAAAAGAACATTTTAGGATAGCCAAAGGGCATGGGTGTCTGTTACCCAGGATGGGGTTTTAAGCATATGCATGCAGGCTTGCTTGTGGAGGAAAGAGACACAAGAGAGAAGTTTGCCTGGAACTTAAAGCAGAATAGCTTCAAGCAGACCTGCCCATTTGGTCTCCCATCACTATCATTGTTCCCTCTTCTACAGACAGGGACAAAATATACCTGAAAGAAAGTGAAAAGGAGAGGACGTAAAGCTGACAACCTTTGGCTCTTCTCTTATAACTCTGCCGTTTCTCTTAAAAATCTATTCTTGAAAAATACGTGCTGGAAGTCCTGTTGTGGAGTATGAAAAAAACTATTTGAGGAACAGAGCAGACCTCTTACACCTTCTGAAGAAAGCTCCCTCTCTTTAAATCAGGAAGTAAGTTTGAAAGAGAGGTGTGTGCCTGCTGTCATTCACTCAGCAACTCTCCAGCAAGCTGTCTCTGAAACTCAGCTGATTTACCTGCCTTAGCTAAGTTGCAACTCTGCCACTCTTCCGCACTGAACTCTTCTGCAGAAGCACCGTTTTCCCACTTGGATTGTCTTATCCCAGGTGGAACAGAGGGAGGAAGTGCCATTTACACAGTAGAGGAAGAAAGAGATGGAGGTGGTGGTTTGAGTTCAACTGAGGAGGGCACAGAATTAGGGGGATGCCTAAAGAACATGTGTTTCTCCTCTGGCTCTGGAGCTCTTTTTTGCACAACTTACAGGGAGAAAGAACTCAGGCTAGGTGCTTGGATGAAATCAACCTACTGCAGAAAAAAAGTTAAGTTCAGGACTTGCTGTTCCTTACTAATTTCTGCTTCAGGGTGTTGTTTTTTGTTTTGTTTTGTTTTGGCTTGGTTTGGTTTATTTGTTTGTTGTGGGTTTTTTTTTTTTTTTTTTCCTGTTTTCTGCCCCAGACTTGTGCAGAGAAAAGCTGCTGTCTCCAAGCAGCTTGGAAACAGTTCTTCCTTTCATATACAATTGAGTATTAAGAAATGGGCATTCCAAAGACACTAAGGACAAACTAAAGGACACTACAAAACAATGGCATAGCTGGCTTGACAACCGAGAATTCAGGGAAAGCACAACAGAGATCATAGGAATCTTCTGCCATCATGAACAGTTTGTAGTCTTGAGGGAGCCATACTCTGAACTTTGGCCCAATTGCAATCAGAAATTTGATGTGTCACACCCATGATTATTACATATCCTTTCTGATATGTCTCTGCTGAAATATTTGTGGAGAAGGACAATATTTAACAGCATTTTAAAACTCTGTGACTGTGGAGAAGTGTAAAACAGAGATTGCATGAAATCTTTCACCATTCACATGCAAAGTCCTAGGGAAAGAGTTAGCCAATGGCAAATTGTATAGCTTCTTCAGTGAAGCTGAATTTATGTGGTCACAGTAAGCTGATGTTATGTGCTTTGGCTGCCATCGAAAGCAGAAGTCTTCTCCCTGCATCTAAAACCTTCTACAGCTACTCTGTCACCTTCCTTGTACCAGCACTAATGCAGTGCTGTGCGGTGAGCTGGAGCAGAGAAGTGATCTAGTTTCCTGTTGGAGACTAGAAACCTGAGAAAAAGGTTTGTTTTCAGCTGGATGGGTTCTTGATGTGTTGTGAACCGAACAAGAATTAACCCCAGTACACAGGAGAATTCATGGCTGGAGCAGAGACAAGGGTGGGCTGAGTCCTGTCTCTCCCTCCCCCGCCCCTCCCCCACCCAAATGGTTGTGCAGCTGCAACCCAAGATGCAATATACCAACTGTTGATCCACCTTGCTCTATTGACATGCTTTTGACATCCTCCTCTCTGACAGTGACTTTCAGTGAGGTGAGGGATAGCCAAACAATCTGAAATGAGGCTGGCAAAGGGACTACCACTTTACCACTGAAGTGTGCTTGGTGAACAGGTAGCAAGCTAGTTCCTCTGAGCTTTAGCTATCTGAGAAATATTAATATCTCATCCCTACTTGCAGGGAGCTACATAGAACAAACACCATTGTTACAGACTTTCAGGATGCATAATATAGGAGCCATAGCATCAATGTTACTTAAATGATTTTTAGGAAAGGGAGGGGATGATCATGGTGACCTGCTGCTCTATAGCTGGGCAGTCAGAATACAGGAAGAGAAAAAAACCTCTTGTCGGGGTAAAAAATTGCACAATGCTTACAGAGCAGCTGCTGTGGACTCTGCTGTTGCAAGGTATTTGGGGAAACCGAGTACTGCAATGTGGGTAATTATTGCCTGTGGGTAGCCAAATAGGTGGATCACAGGACTGGCTTAATCAGTTATTTAATCTATTAAGTCTTAGGGTTGCATATTGTGATTCTAATTTGGCTTAATCATGATGGCTTGCACCTGAGGAATTAATGAACTTGAAGGCAGTAAAACCTGGCTTGAGAACTGAAGTCCAGAGGGACAGTAATTGTACAGTAACTAGGTTGGAACTGGAAAGCTTTCCTCTAAGCCCTCCTGCTCCATTATCAATGTTCACTACCACTGAATTAGCGAACTGTTCAAATAATGAAATTAATAGATCATGTCTGAAAACAGGAAAGGGGTGAGATCTTAAAATATTCTCATTGTTAGTGACTTCCTTTTAAAAATTTATGCTATTTAAAAGTATGGAGAGAGTAACAATGAGAATGTTGTAATGCTTAGGGCTAAAAGCAGCCTAAACTGAATGAGAGAATTAGACAGTCACAGAGCCAACATCCTTCAGAAAACTTGCTCCTGTCGCAATCTGTGAGTGAGACAACTTTCTGCTGGAATCATATCCAGCCTTGATTATCCTGTCTCAAAAACCCCAGGGGAATGTAAGAATGGGTACAAAAACTTATTTAAATCATGAAGAAAACACGATGTAAGACAGAGTTGAAATAGTTTTAGAAAGATTACTAAGTGGGAGGGTGTGTGCATAGATGGAAGTATTCTTGAAACAGTGAATGAGAAAGAGGAGGATGGTCCTGTCCTTCATATAATGGCAGAAATAAGAGATGCCAACTAAAAAAAACAAAAGTGCTTTTTACAGAAAGTGTAATTTACTTCTGGAACAGGATGTAGTGAGGTAAAAAGCACAACACAATAAGTGTAGAGAATTTAGAGTTTGAGTATTTTAAAGGCAGATTATATTCATAGCAATCTACTGTATGCAAGAGGCTAGTTTAACAGCATTCTCAAAGTGTTCCACCAGGCATTGTACCAGAAAAGGGACAGTTAAGTGTACTTCAGATTCTCCCATCATCAGTGCTGTTATGCTACTTTACATGACACTGCCCCTCCAACCAAAACAGGCACATGTAACTGCCTTATGTACTTAATGAGTGTATCTGATCCTGATATTAGCATTTAAAAAACTTCTGGCATCTTTCTGCATTATATAGTGTCACTGGCCATGTTCTCTGACAGAACACTGAGCTAATGAGCTGCCACTGTGTCACAGTATGGCCAAGACTATGTTACCCTAGTTTCACACAATATAAAGGGAAATTGTTACAACCCTGAATTTTAATTGTGGTGCATGGCCTTGGATAACTTCTCCTACCTCTTCCCATCTTCAACATGGCAATCTGCAGGGTAGAGCTTCCCCTTTGGTTAACTCATGTCTCCCAGTAGGTGAATGTTGATTAAATCTTTGAATATATCTTACAGGGTAAAGTATTATAATTCTCAGTTGCCTTAAAAATAGGACAGTTGATCTTTCAGAGGCGTTTATTTATTTATATATATATTTTGATTATGAATTAAAAAAATTATTATATATCGATAGATTATGCATATATCATTAGAAAGTGCATAACATTTTTCAACAATACGTGCATTCCTGATGTAGGTAGGTAAGCCCAAGTGCGATCAGTGGTGTGCTCATGTTTCATGTTACCCAATTGTTGTTTATTCAGATATCTAAAAAAGCACCCCACTACCTAACAGCAGCTGGAATTTCATGTAGAACTGTCTGGGACATTCTTCGAGATGATTAAACAGATAACATGCCGAGGAATGCAGCACTGCTAATAGAGTATTAGGAGAGCAGTCATTACCATAAATGACTGTATTTTAAAGAGTGACTTTTTCTAACAGGTTTATCTAAAGGTTTATTATGTAACAAAAACAGCCCACAGCTGTTGCGTTTTTATGAGCTAAATCCTACTCTCAGTGACACTGTTCAACCTCATTGACCTCAGTTAGCGTGTCCAAGTGGATTTAAGAACAGATAACCTTTAGACCAGTATTCACCTCCTCCTCTGTTGTTATATGAGGCTACACAAATAGTTTAAGGGTTTTTTTAATGTTTGAAATTTTCTTTTAAAATTATAGAATAGTATAGTATAGTTCTAGTTAGAAGCCACTTCAGGGCTGACCAAGTTAAAGCATGCTATTAAAGGCATTATCCAAAATGCCTCTTAAACACTGACAGGCTTGAGGCATTTGACCACCTCACTAGGAAGCCTGTTCCAGTGTTTGACCACCCTCTTGGTAAATAAATGTTGTCAAATGTAAATTCTGAACCTCCCCTGGCACAGCTTTGAACCATTCCCACACATCCTATCACTGGATACCAAGAAGAAGAGATCAGCACCTCCCTGTCCACTTCCCCTCCTCAGGAAGCTGCAGAGAGCAATGAGGTCACCCCTCAGCCTCCTTTTCTCCAAACTAGATGAGCCCAAAGTCCTTGGGCACTCCTCATAGGACATGCCTTCCAGCCCTTCCACCAGCTTTGTTGCCTTCCTCTGGAAGTGTTCAGGGACCTTCACATCCTTCTCAAATTTTTGGGGCCTGAACTGCACCCAGCACTCAAGGTGAGGCTGCACCAACACTGAATACAGCAGGATAATCTCTTTGACATGCTGTGTTAGATGCACCCCAGGATGTGGTTTGCCTTTCTGGCTGCCAGGGCACACTGCTGACTCTCACTGAGCCTGCTGCTGGCCAGCACCCTCAAATACCTTTCTGCAGGGCTGTTTCACAGCCAGTTCTCACACAGTTTATACTTGTGCCTGGCATTCCTCCATCCTAGGCGCAGAATCTCGCATTTGTTCTTGTTAAATTTCCTGCCGTTGATGACTGCCCAATGTTCCAAGGCCCCTTGTCCCTCAGGAGAGGCAACAGCACCTCCCAGTTTGGTATCATCAGCAAACTTCTAATGGTGTATTCAATTCCTGCATCCAGATCATCGATAAAGATATTGAACAGAACTGGCCCTAGAACTGAGCCCTGAGGAACAGCGCTGATGACTGGTCGCCAGCCAGATGTAGCCCCATTCGCCAAAACCCTGAGCACTGCTCTCCAGCCAGTTCTTCACCCAGCACACTGTTAACCCGCTCATCTCACAGCTGGAAAAATTGTTCAGAAAGATGAGGAACAATACTGTGAGGAACAGTATTGAAAGCCTTACAAAAATCCAGAAAAATCACCTCTACTGCCTTCCCTTCATCCACTAGGCAGGCGATGTTATACCATTAGTCAGACAGGACTTCACCTTTGTGAACCAATGTTGACTGTGCCTGATGATGGCATTGTTCATTAAATGATTTCAATAGCATACAGCATTATTTTGTCCATAATTTTTCCAGGAAGTGAGATTAGACTAACAGGCCTGTAGTTTCCTGAATCTTCCACCCTGCCCTTGTTGAAAATTGGAATAATATTGGCTAGCTTCCAGCTTCCGGTCAGTGATGACCTCACCAGACTCCCAGGGCCTTTGGTAGATTATTTGAACAGGTAAACAGACATTCTTAGTAGGTTCAGTGAACTGAAATAAATGGGGGAGAAAAATCTGATCAAACACAGTTTTGTGTTCTACTCTGCAAAACAGGTGTCATTAGCAGATCTACTTTTTTTATCAAAAGCTGAGGGATAGCTTTATGTCCACTGTGAAGATGGTCTGCCACAGTGATATGAAAAACTCAGGTTCTAAAATTCATTATCCTTGATTCAAAGTAGGGATGAGTCTTTCCTTGAAGGAGACTGCTCACATTACTGAACTGTAGGATTTTTCCAAAATTAACAGTTCTCCATCTTTTTACCATTTCCTTATAATTAGTCCAAAAAGAGAGAAGCTATCTTACACCTGAAGATAGAGACCTGTTTAATATGGAATACCTGATAGGAGTTTGGACAGAGCCCTTTCCTGAGACTTTGATTCAAATCCTGCTCTGAATTGTATATTATGTCTTTAAATTCAGTGCTGCTAGAGTAGATGACTGAAAAGAAAGACACAATAAGGTATTGTTTTCCTTTTCTCTTAAATTTTTTGTAGTAGTTCTGTTTATGTGTGCCTCAATCCAAAAACCATAACTGATTTATACTTCGTGGTTTTAAACTAGTTGTAAAATTAATTCAAAAGTCCTGAATAGGCTTAAGATAACCCAAACTGCATTTCCCTGCAAATAAATTACTTGCTAAACATTCTTAAAAAAGAATGAACTCTCCAGTATATCAAACCAACAATCAAGTGTGACTGTTTTGATAGCAATTTACTCCATAGACATTTTTTATGTTCATAGATATTTACTAAAAATAACCTGATTAGGATCTCAAACATATCTACTCCGTTGCATATAGGCATCAGAAGTTCAGTATGAAAGTTCTTCTCAAAGCTCCATCTGCTGGGCCAAAATATAGTATTTAAAGTGTTAACAGACCTGTTAGTCTAAACTCAGCACCCAGAAAATTATGGAGAAAATAATACTGGGTGCTATTGAAAATCAGTACCTTATAACATCATACAATCCACATACCTTCTAAGGTGGGTCCTTTCCCTTTAGCACATTTCTCAAAGAACTCAATCTCTAAGACTTCTAAAACCGAGATATACTGGAGGTGAGATGATCTTCCAGGGGACAGGAAATCCTTACCTCCTGAGTTACCTATACCTGGAACAAATAGAGTAGTAGATAATACACTTCCAGCCTAGAGCTCTACTAGCACTATTTTGGAAAAGAACTCTGGTCTAGTAAGGAAATGCCATGAGTTATATTTGGAATTTTCCAAGTTTTTAATTTTGATAATCATAGTAGAGGGTATTTGGTATTGTTCCTTAAAATTGCTTTCATCAAATAGATCTGAAATAATAAACTGTAAGCAAGTTTTTTATTCCTCTAGACCGACAGAACAATTTTTGATGGAGATCTTAATTTCATTCAAAAGATACTTTGGATATATATTTAAACTATCAGAAAACAAATATTTTTTGTGTATTATTGCATTTTGTATCAGGAACTTTGGAAGTTTTATAAAGTTCTGTTCTCTGAAATGAAGCATAAATATGAAATCTTCTGTAATACAGACTTCTGTCTTCATGTTTTTATTTTTGTTTTGTTTTGATGTTCAGTCAAATGGATCATCCATATGGAAATCTGTAACTTCCGGGACAGCTGCAACTAGGGTTCCATCTATGAGCAACCTATTCTCTGTTAAAAGTATTCACAGAAATCTGATCTGAATCACAGATGGGATGGATCCAAGGGTTCTCTGCTAAACCCCCTGCTGTTCTGGGGAACCAGGATATCAAGAGGTCATGGAGTCACCAACGATCAGTGGAGCACAGAACATTCCCTAGCAGCAGAAATAGTTGATAGTGTGGTGCTACTGGTATATTTAAGATATGTAGTAAAATCTTCTGAGGTAAGAGCCACATGATTCAGTTAAATTGCTCTTGAACCCTGTGACTGACCATGAGAAGCACAGCAGGCACGCCTGCAGCATAGCAGAAATGAAACAAGGGGGCCTGTGTTCCTTTCTGTGTCCAAGGCTAGACACAAATAAGAAGCTGGTGCTCTTTGTTGCATCATTCTATTCATGTGGCAACAAGATTACTAACAGAAAGATGAGCTTATCTGAAATGAGAATATGTGATTTTCACAGTGTTTTTCATGTCAAATTCCCAGGGTGCTTTTCAAGTGCTACCTGAGTATCTCAGACATAAAAGGAAACGTTCTGCCCAGAGCTACAGAGTCCTATAACTGGCTCAGGTCTTGAGTGTGTTGTGCAAAGTACCAATTGCTTGTTCAAGGACCTTGCTGAGTGTACTGTGAGAGGATGAAGGTGATTGAGAGTTGGTACATGAGGTGTCTAAGTCCCATTCCAGGCTACCTGGTCATTTTGTATAATACACTGTCCTTCATTAGTGATTCTCATTTTAAATGGAACAATAGCAGGATTGTGTTATGCCAGAGAAGAAAGTGTAGAAATTCTAGAAAAGCAGCAAATTTTGGATTGCCACTGAATTCAGACAGACCCTATTATTCAGAGTATCTTTGTGAAGTTAAAAATCCCTTTGTTTATGACTCATGTGCAGTCAGAGTGTTTGCTGTTTGCTGAACAGCACTGTAGCAATACTGTGTAGGTACAAAATATGACAGTTCTGTGCTAAGAGAGGATCCGTAGCAAAGGGTAGTGATAGGGAATGGGAACAAATTCAGAAAACACCTATCAGTCGGCTGTTTTATCATTCTGGAATTGCTGTATTCCTGGTCTGAGTCATAGATAAAGAAGTGACAGTAGGGAATTGCTCCAGAAAAAAGTTCTATGCCAAGCTCCTCTTTTACCCACAGCTCTTCAAACTGCTTATCTGATTTGATTCTGAAGGATCAAGCCTAGAAGAAAACACTCCCAAACTGATTATGAACTAATACCAAAAAGAATCAGTCATATTTTTATCATGCAAGTTCTGATTCTGAATAATTGTGTGCCTTTGGGCTTGGAGAAGCATAACCTGGTCACTGGATGACTGGGAGCAGCACTGTGAAGTTCTAATACATGTAGTGGATATGTCTAGAGCTTTAGGCACATCAAATGCCTCTGTATGTATGAGTTTCTCCATCTGAAGTTATGATGATGGTGTGTAGAAGAGATACATATTCAATGGACATACCAGCAAAGCAGTTTCTGTCCTAATGATCAGATTTCAAGACTTTTTTCCTTCTTGCCTTCCTCCATGTCTTCCATCCTTTCTTCCTTTCCTTTCCTGTCCTTAAAATGTTTTGCCACAGGCCTACAGAAATATTCTTCTATTGGCTAAACAAAAGGGCATCAACAAACAGAACTTCAGACACATCAGTTCCATTGGTTATCCATTGGTTTGCTTTGAGTGTAGTTAAATAACTGAAATTCAAGCTGAAGAAATGCCACGGGTTTTATGTGTGTTTAAAATTTCCCAGACTGTTGCAAAACCTCAATAAAGGGGGAAGAGAAAGGCTTAAAATTCAGCTCAGACTATTATAGTGACATACCTAAAGAAGAAGGAATTAAACCAATATATTAATACAATAATTGACCACATATGAACACAGATTACAGGGCTCCTAATTAAGAGCAGATGGTAGCTGCTGTTCTTTAGAATTAATTATTTTATTCCAGAGGGAGAGGCACCATTTCTAGTCTGGCTTCATAGAGTGGCGAGTGGTGAATGGATGATATAGGATAATAGAAAATTGTAGGGCAGTGCTTGCTTGTAGCAGGAGGTAAGGTAAAAAGACAGCAGATAGTATCTGTGGATGAATCCTTTAGGACCAGGGCCTTGCTCCCATTATTGTTTAATCAGTATGTTGGGAAGATGGAAGAATAGGAAATGAGACCATACTCTTTTGCTCCAGGGTTCCCTTTTAAGTTTCACTGCAAGCCTAGTGTTAAACTGGATAACATGGAGATTATTAAAAAGAGACAAGGAGTATCACTGCTGTTCAATGTCATCACTGATGAAATAGTAAAAAAATTAAAACAAAGCAGTTTTACAAGACACTGGGGATTTTTGGCAACCTGGATCCATACACAGCGATGTATGTCTTGGATTTTTTTTGCTTGTTTTTAATAATACAGCCAAAGAAACCAAAGTTTTAAAGCTATTAAGGAAGAAAGCTACCAGTAGCAACAGACTGGGTGTGGGGGGAAGCATTGCCACTGAAAACCATTTTGGTGTAGCAGAAGACAAAGACAGTAAATATGAAACTGTAAAAAACACAACTGCAATCTCTTGGCATGTATATTGAAAGCATTATGCAGGAGAAAATGTAAATTTTTTATTAATATGTAAATTGTTAAAGCATCTGCAAAGTTAAAAAACTTGAAGGGAACCCGAAAAATGAATCAGTGATTGGAGAAACATGCCTGACACCAAGGAGTTTAAAAACTCCAGTCTGTATGAGTGTAAAAAAGCAACATTAAGTGCCACCTTATAAGCATATGTTCCTTCATAAGGAGAAAATGCCAGCTTCGCAACAGCTCTGTAAAATAGCTGAGAATGAAATAACAAGAAGCAGTGGCTGGGAGCTTAAGCCAATGTTAATTTTAAATACGAAAAGTGGTATTTTGTAACAGTGATTAACAAGGGAACAGGTTTCCTCATCAAATGATGAAGATTTCATCTCCAATACTTTCTGTAAGACAAGCTCTATCTAAACATCTTCACCCAAATCCCTGATATGTGGAGAATTATAAGCATCTAAGATATATGGAAGGCCAGACTAGGGGATTTTAGGCCTTGCATTCTAAAAATCTCCTTTAGTTCAAACAAGTAGTGAACACAAACTCAGTATAGGTGAGGAGTGGAAGAAAAGGGTAAGGAGAAAAAATGAAAGCAGGAACAGCTACGCTTACCCAAGATCACAACTTACCACGTACAAACACCACCTTCTGTCAAAGTGCTAATAAACAGATAAAGGCCATCTGGTCCTGGTCCTGGTCCTGGTGATATATCTAGAAATTTAGCTTATCTATGCCTATTCTACAACTCTATAGAAGAAATCTAACATTAGTTCAGATGAAACCAAGGTTTAGATTCTTTTCTGGTATGTTAACTCTGGTATGACCATAGATTGTGAGTCATATGAGGTGTTTTGCTTACACTTTGATCCTTTGAGTTACTTATGTGCATCTTGCTGGCTTGATAATCACATATGAAGTTACTTTGTATAAGATGGCACCAAACTGTAACTCAAAGGATCAAAGGTAAAGCAGAAGCTACACACGCAAGCTAAGCAAAATAAGGAATTAATTCACTTCCCATAGGTGGGCAGATGCTCAGCCATCTCCAGGACAGCAGGGCTCCATCATGCCTAACAACTTGGGAAGACAAACAGCCTAACTCCAAATGTCCCCACCTTTCTTGTTCTTCCCTCAGCTTTTATTGCTGAGCATGATATTGTATGGTATGGAATACCCCTTTGGTCAGTTGGGGTCAGCTGTCCTGGCTGTGTCCCCTCTGAACTTCTTGTTGGAGCCTACTCTGGTGGGGTGGTGTGAGAAGCAGGAAAGGCCTTGACTCTTTGCAAGCACACCTCAGCAATAACAAAAACATTCCTGTATTATCAACACTGTTTCACGCAGAAACCCAAACCATAGTCCCATACAAGCTAATATGGAAAAAATTAACTACCCCAGCTAAAACCAGCACAAGCGCACAAACCAAACAAAGGCTGCTGCAGTGCCAAGGTCCTGTGCCCTTTTTTTGTGCAGGAGTCCATAGAACCATGTATTGAGCTAGTCACTAGTCAATCTTTTCTGAGATCAGTTCTCTGCACTGGTATAAGGGAGAAAGAAGGACTCAAGAGAGCCCAAATTTTGATTGGATTGTATTGCTGTAGAATTTCTCAATCAGCTTATTTTTTCGGTATTTCAAAAAACTTTAAAATATTTTCTCATCTGTAAAGGTAAAATCCCATCTTTCCTTCCTGTATTTCAAGGTGTAAATAAGTCAAATTGTGCTGGCGTTTGTACTAGTTGGCTGTTTAATTTTTTCTTTTTTTAACCAAAGCACTAAATACTGCATAATAACATGTTTTATCCAAAGGTAGCAGGATTTTTGCAATGACAGGGACCTCACTGAAAACTCTTTTCAAATGGTACTTGAATGCCTCAGAATGAAAATCATTATGTAGAGCAAGACATTATTTTCTTCCAAGGTGGATCATTATGTTCCAGATCTTCTTGGGCAAAACTTGCTCTTTGGCTACTCTTTTCATGCGAATGGCTTAACTCTGAGCAGCATGCACCTCCTCCACCCAAGCTGTGCAAATAAAAATAGAAAAGATTTGACTTAAAACACACAAACAACAGCCGATGGACACCTGCACTGTAACAGCTCCTGCAAGCAGGCAGTCATCTTTCTGTCAGAGAATATATTTCAGCAGCTATGTCTTGTTGAAAAGTTAGAAAATAAGAAAATGAAAACCTGAATGGACTGCTAGAAGTAACACATTGACTCAGCTCTTGTTTGACTAAACATTGCTTCTGGAGGGCACAATACATAACTACCTGGATTTTTATAATACTCAGGGAAGGAATTTGTATTGTGGGGTTCAGGAGCTGAAGGTATGCACAGTTAAGGAAAATGTAATAAAATCAGACAGAGAAAGAAGGCTGCATTTTTGTTGTGATTTTCTATTACAAGAGCTCTGTTAGCTGATAAAATAGTATCTTCAAATGAAATAAGTGAGACTCATTGTCTGAGCCAGGGTAGAGTCAAGATTGAAAATGAGGACAAGATTATAATTTTATGGGGAAACTCCATGACATTTAGAGGTAGCAGCTGCATTTCAAGGTTGTAAAACCAACCTCATAAAGCCTGCACACATTTTATTTACACCCTGATGCTAATGGCTTAGCTAAAGATGAGACTTTAGATAGAGTTTGGTTGATGTTTGTAGCAGTTTGAACTGAAACCTAATTCAAATGGTTTGCATTTAACTGAGGTTGCCATATATATATCTTCTCTAAACAGATATATACCGAGCAACTCTTCATATCTCAAATACAGGCAGAGTTGAATTTCCTCAAGCCCTTCCTGTTTTCCACTCAGATCTCTGCTGCTAGATTGTGGTCATTTAGTTTCATTGCAGTAGAATGGTTATCATATCCTCACCACAAAACTGTCCAGGATCTTAGAGTAACAATCAAGATTGAGAGTTTCGAGTTTAGAGGAGCATTTGAGATAGTCATCTAAGGCAGGCCTTTTTGTGCTGAGTCATGTTAGACAATTCTCAGCTCAGCAAACTCTTTAGAGATTTTAGTGTTAAAAAATAAAATACAGATTATTGTTCTTGTCTCAGAGAAAATTATTACATTTACTTCCAAAAAATAAAACACCCCAAAACATAAATCTTGAGCCTTTGCCTAGAAACTGTTATGCAGGATTCCCGTCTAGACACTGAGCAAATTATATAGATTTATTAGTATTAGGATAATTTTCAATAATCTTATTTTTTGCATCTGTCTTTGCAGGTATTTGTGTAAACAGATTTCCCATTCAGGCTAACAAGTCATTGAATCTGCCCACATATGTTGCTCTGGATGTTTTTTCTGCTTTTTTATATGTAGGCAACCTCATCCACACAGTCTTCCCAGTCCAGTGGGAAGAAAGAAATACAAGTTTTGTACAAAATAAGTGTATTTCTGTGAAACTCTCAAGTTTTTGCAGTCCTGAGAAGTTCACATCCATCTGTCTATATTTGTTACTTTTTCCATCTGGCATCAGATTTGCTGCCATTTCAATGTTGGGCTTGTTTTCTCAGGGACAGTATCACTAAGTCTTCAAGAGAAGGAAAAAAAAAAAAAAGAAGAAAGAAACAAACTAAGAAAAAACCCCAAACAAATTAAAGTACTGCAATAATAAGCTGGTCAATATATGTATGCTGCTGCTCTTCTCCAAGCAAAATCCATGCTGCTCGGCTAGGTGTCCTGGACAAAATTGTATGTTTATCTTTTACAGGGTGCTAACACACTTGTTCTAACTCTTTTTACCTAAACTATAAGTCAAGCCAAACCTAGCTGGATACCATGAGGCAGATGTTTGGGTAAGAGATGAGTGAATGAAGTGGCACCACTTCTGAGACCATGACTGAAGTGCTCTGTAGAAAGATGCAACTTTTCTACCAAAGGGAGTACATCCTCTTACCTGTTCAAATAAAAGCAAGGCTGGGCTGTGCAACTTTGGGGGCCTTATGTTCTGTCACTTAAATGCAGTGACATTGTTACAGCATTTAAACAAATATACATGGAATGATAGCCTCAAAGTATGGAAGGTTATCTTACAGACAAACTGAAATCATAATTGGTGACCAACCTTCAGGCTTTAAGGATTGCTTTAGGGATTAAAGATGAAACAATAAGAAGCCTTTATACTGGTATGTGCTTCCAAGAGAAGAGACAGAATCCTACTGATTATCTTAGTATGAATAATTGACAAATAACAAAATCAATCAAACATGTCTGAGAAGAATGAAAATAAGTCCAGTGAGGCATGATCCTGCAATTAATTCCTCTCTTGAAAGGTAGGAAGGACACAAACGCAGGCAGTTTCTCACTCTTCCTCCATTGACTTCACTACAGATTAGCAATAGTATTTTAGAGCATGCAAGTATCAGGCAAGTGTTACTTTGATACTCTTCATTATATATGTAATCAAAATATATTAAATTTTTTAAACTGAATTTGTAATTTTTTAACCATTTGCAAAATAGGGCTTTTGTTACTTAGAAAAAAAAATGTTTTAGAGACAAGATTCAAGAGGAAAAAAAACCCCTGGAAATTGAACCTAGTTGTAATTATACAAATATTTAGGTAGGAAGGGACCTCTAGTGGCTTCTTCTCTGGAATTTTCTACTCCAAACCCTTGCTCACAGCAGAATTAACTCTAAAACCAGATTAAGCTCAGGTGAATTCTGAACATCTCAAAGAATCTAGATTCCCTGGCTCTCTGGGTACCTTTCCTAGTGCTAAGCCTGAACCACCCTCGGGAGGAGATTTTTTTCCTTATGTCCTATGAGAATTTCCCTTAATGCAACCTGTTCCTGTTGCCTCCCTCTTTCACTGTGTTGTTCTGAGAAGGGTTTGACTCCTCCATTTTCTCCTTCCCCATGGGTATTGGAAAATAGCAATTATATCTCCTTCTCCAAGCTGAACAAACTAGCCATCCTCAGCCTCTCCTCATCCGTCATGTGCTCCAGCACCCTAAGTATCATAGTGATTGTTAACTGCAATCACTCTACTTCATCATTGTCTCTTTTGTACTGCAGAGCTTAACCTTTTTTCTCAAGCTCAACTTTTTTCTAGATGCAAGCTCATCTGTACTGAGGCAAATAATCAGTTCTCTTGCACTGATGGCCATGCTTTTCCTAATACAACACTTCAGTTAAATGGCATTGTCACAAAGGTACACTACGTTGCTGGCGCATGTTCAAGTTGTAAGTCTTGTTGCAGAGATGTCCCCAGGTCAGTCAGTCCCTGGCCTGAAGTAAGTCATAAGTTAGTTCCATTCCAGATGTGGGACATAGCCTTGAATTCCTGAATGGCAGATTTTTAGTTTCCCTTCTATTTTTTTTTCCCCAACCATTATTTGGACGTGTAACAGTAAGTAGGAAGAAAGAATTCTCACTTAAAATGTTTCAAAATTGTTCACTTCATTGAGCAAGTGGATTATTTCTACCCAGTTATCTAGAGTAGAGTAGATAATATTTGATTCAAGCTTGTCTTTTTCTTTGTATTTGAAAATTACCTCAACAAGTACAGAAAAATTTACACTAGTCAGCCTATCTGGAATTAGATCACCATGTCAAACGGAAGAAAAATTGTGAAAATGGACTATTTAGCATGTAAATAATTATGAGGCCATCTGCTTTCATAACATACATATTTATCAGAGTAAGAAGCAGCAAGCAATCCTGTCATTGGGACAACTTTTCTGAACAGTTGCATGTCTAAAGATTGCTCAAAGTAATTTTCCTTGCTCACTGAAGGGTGAAAATTCTTGCTTGCCTTTCTTCTAAAATGATTGTGGGGATAAAAACCCTGAAGAACCCTAGCTCATAAACCATGTGTTTCTACCTTTTCCAATCATGAGCTTCTGTTTTCCCATGGATATATTAATTCCTTTGGAGGAAACTTCGGCATGCTAAAAATAATCTTCCATAATAAAAGAAAGTAATTTCTTAACTCCTGGATGCTTTGCAGGTAGTACATCAACACACACACACTCTTCCAGAGTCCTGTTAGACAAGTTCATCAGATCTGTATAACTATCCAGGTGTATGTGCCCATGTCCAATCAGGTGATGGGCACCTGTTTTAAAACTTATTCTAAATAACATATATTTTACAGAAGTTCTGTTAATGTTTTAATTAAGGGATAATACATTTACTGCATCATCACAAATTTTTAATGTTAGGCTTTAAAAATTCGTTTTAGGCATTTTAGCATCATGCACAACCTGCTGAGAATAAAAATGGAGAATGTTAGGCACAAGTACAAACAATTTTGAGACAAATCTAGAGTTTTACAGACACTGATCTTATGCTTAAAGATAAAGCAACAGAAGTTGTTTAGCGCGGCATGAAAGAACATGAAGAACTAAAGAAAACAATTAGTCAAAACCAGAAGATTCAGATAGGGTGATAGAGATCCTTCGGCACAATTACAGCTCTGTAAGGCTATGAAACAGACACCTCAAGCACAGAAGCCCAAGCATTTAGAAACTAAATGATTTAGACTTCAGAAATGGCAGAAAGTGTGATTTCAGATTATCCAGGGTAGATCACAATGAAAGGACATTCCAGACTTTCATGTATATTTTCTTCTGACTGATTTTTTCAAGCTTGACTTTTGACCATTTTTTTTATTTCTTGCAACTCCATGTTGAAATATTTAATTATTCTCTAGTCAGTTTTCAGTTTCTTGCCTTATCGTATATATACTACAGACTTAATCTTCCATAAGGCATCAAATCCACTTTAATCAGAGAGATTTACCAGTTTCATTTCTAAAACTTTTACTTGATTGGTCTGTAATGATGTTCAGGCCTCTTGCCTTATTCTCTGGCTATTCAGGGACAGAAGAAATTCAACAACCCCCTTTGGAGGTAGCAACCTTTTGCTTAAGTATGGCAAAGCAGACCATCTGCTGTGTGGGGCTAAAGAATATTAGCTAGAGAGGAAAGCCATTTCTTCTCATTATCTTCTTTGTGTCTTCATAGAAAACTGCAGATGATGTGATTTGTTGTGAAGACTAGGAATTCATTTTCAGGAGGTTTTCAGGAGTTTTGGGCTGTATTAGTTCTGCAGAGATTTTACAATGTTCTTAGAGACTTCTTACAGTCAATTCTGGAGGGATGTAAAAGCAACCTGAACAGCAGAGCTGCCCGGCTCTTGTCAGCTCTAACTTTTCGCTCTCACCTTTTAGATGTTTAGTAACCTACAGTGTACCTTGGGCCATCTCCCTCCCTTGGATTTCAGCCAGCAGCCTCAAGATGTTTCATGTGCTTAAGTCTTGTTCTGCACAGTGCATCTGCCGTATAACTGCACCTGGGATAGAAGAATGCTTTTGGTATTTTCCTGACCTGAAACTGTCCAGAGCAGATTCTTTATGGTGACCAGCTACTATATGGAGATTCACTCTTAAGACTTCCATTCTCCTTTTGTAGACTGATCATACTCCTTTTAGATATATTTCATTTTGAACTGCTGAACTCCAGTTGAGAACCCAGGAGACTGGAATCTCTCCCTTAAATAAATATTACACAGAGAGACAATCCAGATTTCCAGACTAACAACTCCTTTGCAAACATTCAAGTTCAATGCATTTAGTTCATTCTTGACTTTCTCCAGGAGTAACAACTGATGGCAAGGGATGGTGATTGTGAAGGCTTCATCAATGTTCCTGAGGAACCTGCTAAACTGAGGAACATTCAAGGATTTTGTAATGAGAAATATCATCTGTCACCTGCCTTGTGTGAACAAACTGTTCCTTCTACAGTTAGCTCAGGCAACTAACTAGAGGTTGAAGGGCAATCCTCAAATTGTGTTTTGTGGAAGAACTGTTTCTTTTTCAATATCTGCATATTTTTTATGCCTTCTGTAGCTGCAATCTCAGCCCAGAAATCAGAATCCAAATACACATACATAATATCTTTCTTTTCTTGTTTGTTGAGAGGAGTGAAACAGAGGTCCTGGGTTGTAACTGCAGATGTTTATAATACCCACTGAACCATTAAGGAAGTGTTGCAACCATTTTATCTTCTTAATAATATCTTCTATCTTAATAATATCTTCTATCTTCTTAATAAATCAGTTATTGCATTGCTGGTAATGATGAATAGCTGACAGCACTACCTAGTGTTATGCAGTGCCAGTGAATGCTGAACAAGTGTTGATCATATATCCAATCATACTCCAGTTCTTTTCTACATCCTTTCTGCTCTTTTTTCTTTGGTTTTTACATGCCATTTGACAGATGCAGGTCAGCAGAGATGTAGCCCTTTTCCTAATATAGTTCTTCAGCCTTGTATAGCTCTGGTGTAATACCTGCTGGCAAGAATCTCTGTTACCCGTCTTGCCTTTTCAGCAAGTTTGTCAGTAACTTCAGGATTGACTTCTTGTTTTAAGCACAGTCCCTTCTGTTGAAAGTAGATGGAGTGGTTTCATTCTCTCCTTATGAAAAACATGATCCTTCATGTTGTTAGTACATTTTCTGAGGGCATCACCTTATTTTACTTAAGTTAATAAGCTGATGCAGAAGAAACTTCATTTTTAGGTTTTAGGGTTTTTTTTTCATTTTTAATTTTGGCAGATTAAGCTGGGTACATGCAGACAGTGCCCCTATGGCTCTCAGCATCAGAGATGGGCATGCAGCCAACCTTTGTTTTTCTTAAAAATTGCTTATTTCTGTTAACAATGATGTCTTTATTTTCAAACTTTCCAGAGGTATCATTATGTGTTGTATTCAGCTGAAGCTCCCATGCTGGGATGGAGCAAGATGAAAGGTTTGAATATTTAATTGGGATTCTTTTTCTACCTGAGTTTCCTGGTTAGATCAGAGGGTTAGGAGTCAAGAGACAGTTTCGTGTTCTGCCAGTGTTTCCATCTGTCAGAAAGAAAGGATTTGGTTAATGAATTTTGTATTATGACAAGAATCAATGATCCAGCCTACCTGAGACTTGCTGATGAACTTGAAATGGGAACAGAAATCCAGAAATACTGCAGGGAATGTGTGCAGTTTCTGCATGGATCTCAGATGTCACCTGCTAGAAAATGCTGAGGCCTGGTAGTGTAAGATGTGAGGGTAATTTGACACCTTGTACAAAGTCTAGTCAAGTACAGTAAATGTGCAATTACTCTGGAATGCTAAATTACAACCTGAGTCAGAATTATATTTCCTTTGTGACATTTTCATCAGCTCTCTAGTAATTTAAAAGCTGAATTATAGATATTCAGGTTATGCAAAATGTCATCTTTAAAAGGAGGATCATTCATGTACATGTCTTGACAGTTCTCGAAAGTGTCTGTTATCTTGTGAACAAAACCCTCTAACTGAGTCTGTTTTGCTGATGCCGCAAAACTTGTTTCCTATAACCACTTTATTTTAAGACTATGAAAGGGCTATTTTTATTGTTCCAGGCTCTGGGAATCTCCCCTGCTCCAGGCCTTGAAGAATAATAATGTGCAAGTTATTCAGAAACTTCTTGCTTGTAAAGCCTGTAGTACTGGTAGTACATGAACATCAGAGAGGTATTGACTCTTCTTCTACTAGCCTTGGCTGAAATACTTTTGAGAAGAAAATTTCTGGGGTCGGCATGTTTGGGTAACAGGCACATGGCTGTACCTGTAGCGGAGAATAAACTTGCCAATGTGGAGTGGAAACAGTTGAATGGTGAGGATTCAGCACTGAGATGGTTAATTTATTATTGCCTAAGTGCAGTAGGGAAGACAGCCCTTTATGTGGCTGCCTTATATGACAATGTGGATGGTGCTCAGGCTGTGATGAAGGCAGTCTCAGAGCCTGTCAATGAAGTAATGACATCTGAGCTGTAAGCAGGTAAAAATGCTGAGCTGAAAGAACAGTGTCAGGACACCCAAAGGTCCAAAATGGTCCCACAATGGTCCAGATCCATGTTAGAGATTCACTCAGGATCCCCAAAAAACAGTGCAAATTACCTACTCAAGGATGTTCTATTTTATTGTTCCCTGACTCTCTTGCTTGACACCTCTAGATACTCTGCTTTCATTCCAAAAGTAAACTCTATACCTATGATGATCTAAAAAAGCTATCTAAACTGTGTAATCTGCGGACCTGAAAAAACAGAAGTTAATTTTGTCCTTGAATTATATGCCATTCTCAACCCTTTTTCTCCATTTCTCATTCCCATTTGATTTGTCTGGATTGATAATTGAGCAAGATCACTTTGTGATAAACTCTGCAGATATGTTTCGGTGCTGCAAGAATCAGTATGGATTCAGAAGATGATGCTTTTTCTGTGTGAAGCTCATTCTCATAGATGTTAATAGACAGAGACATGCCAGAGGAAGCAATGTAAGCAGCCCTGCTGAGGAGCCTCCTCCCTGACAAAACACACTCAGTGAGAGGAGAATGCATCTGAAGATCTTGTACATTCATGTTGCCCTCAGAAGCAGTATTATTTATTCTGTTGTTTTGCCTAAATTTCAGGATGAACATTTAACTCTGTGAATTCTTCAAGGAGGATGTCACTTTTTCAAAATGTTTTCATAGCAATTCTGTGCACTGTATGAGAACTGCACCCTCCTGTTTCAGAAAAAGACTGAAAAAAAGTAGGGAATATAGTGATTTATGTGGGAAACCTAGCTATGGTCATTTGCATGTCACTGAACAAGGTTCTTAATTTCTCTGCACCTCAGTTTCTCCATCTGTAAAATGTAATTAATTATTTCAGAGCCATAAACAAAGGCTAATGTAAAATTTGGTGAAGTAACATTTCCAAGTGCTTCAGATACTCACATAGAAGCCATTACAGAAGCATGTTAGGAGTGACTTGCAGAAGACATTCTGAATTTTGACTTGTGAGAAAGACAACAAGCTCTGGAAAAATGTCTAACTCTCTGAAAAGTTGCTTTTATTAAGCAAGTACATGGAGAAATAAGCGACCCTCTTTTGGATGCTTTCATGATTTCTCAATGTGAAATTCAACAATGGCCCAGTAGCAGTTTTCGAGAAGAGTATTGAAAACCCAATGGGATGCAAAGATTTACAATGCTAGTTTCAGTCAGAGTAGATTTTAATGTTATTGGGAAAGAAATGGAAGTAGAAGTGTAATATACTCATATGTACATGCATATATAAGCACAATGTATATATATATATATACACACACCACAGGTCTATACATATATATATACACACCACAGACTGAAAATGAATTGAAGGGTCAGTATAAAAAGTAGTAGTAAATTTGTCTCCTAAACTTAACTGAATACACTCATAGATCGTGGGATTAAGAATTACTAAATACAGTGGCCAGATCGTTGTCTAACACAAATCAACTAATGTCATCTATTCACTACTCCCGTTTTTATTAGAAGACAATTTAGCCCAATAGCATCTTAAGGGAAAAACCCAACTTCTCTATAGAGAGAAGAAATACAAAAAAGTTACGGAATTTTGAGAAATGAAACCAGAATTGAAATATGGAAATGAAAACAGTTATGGTTTTGCATTCTTTTCCATCTCTCCTGCAGAGATTTTCTGCTCTTCAGATTAACAGTACAATAAAAAGATTATTCTCTCCTGCAACAAGGCACTATGCTGATCCTACATCTTCTCTATCTTGCCAAATCCTTGCAGCAGAAGTGTTCCAACATTTCAGAGAGGGTTTTTTATGATAGACAGATTGATGTTTTGTGTTGAGAGCCTTATTAACTGTTAGCAAATATATGATTCTTCTTTACTTTTTCTAGTTCTAAGTAAGCAGTGCTTTGAAATGTCTGCTAATCATCTAATGCTCTGTATTCCAAGTTCCATACTATCACAAATATTTCTTGATACTCAACCAACACTTCTACTTATCAAATTTCAATCCTTTACTTTTTGTTATATTTACTGAGACCTTTTTGAAAAATTGCTCTCTATGGCTGTCGTATATCTCAAAGATGAGTTGAAATGAGATGCTGTGATATGATATGACCTGAAGACTATAGGAGGTAATTGGCATATTCTGGCTGTGTTCTATGTGCTCTACCTGATCTGTTTCACCATGTGCTGTATTTATCAAGCTCTAAAACTTCAAGAGAACACCAGAAGAGATCAGAGAGACTATGTATTTGCAGAATCTGCTGCAAGTATCTGATTCTTCATGTCCCCTTTGTATACCAAAGTGACTAAGACAGGTGAACTGGTAAAAACTGACATGGAGAAGGCTGAGGTAATAAAAAATTTTTTTCCCTCAGTTTTCGATGGTAGTGTCCCTTCCCACATCTCTCAAGCCCCTGAATCTTAAGGCAAGGATATGGGGAATGAAGTCCCACTCACTGTAAGTGAAGATCAGGGTAAAGACCACCTAAAGAACTGGAACATGCCTAAATCCATGGGACTCAATGAGATGAATCCCAGGGTCCTGAAAGAATTGGCTGATGTTGATTGTTGATTGGCCAAATCACTTTCCATTAGATTTTGAAAAGTTCTGGCAATCAGTGAAGTTCCCAGTGACTGGAAAAAGGGAAACATCACCCTCATTTTTAAAAATGGTAAAAATAAGGACTCTGGGAAGTACCAGTCAGTACCCCCCAGGAAGTACTGTGCCCAGTAAAATCATGGAACGGATCTTCCTGGAATATATGTTGAAACATATGCAAGACAGGGAAGTGATTAAAGACAGCCAACATGGCTTCACCAAGTGGAAGTTTTGCCTTATCAATCTAGTGGCCTTCTACAATAGAGTGACTGCATCAGTGGACAAGGGAAGAGCTACAGATATCATCTACCTGAAGGCCTTTGATATGGTCCCCCACAACATTTTTGCCGCTAAATTGGAGAGATATATGTTTAATGGATGGACTGTTAGATGGATAAGGTACTGGCTGGATCTCCGCATGTGAAAAGTTACAGTCCAAGTGGAAAGCAGTAATAAGTGGTGTCCTCAAGGGTGACAAGGGTCTGTACTGGGACTGATACCACTTAATTCTTTCATCACTGTGTCGTTGATAGTGGGACTGAATGCACTGTCATCAAATTTGTGTACGACACCAATCTGGGTGGTGCAGTTGATATGCCCGAGGGAAGGGGTGACATCCAGAGGGACCTGGACAGGCTTGAGAAGCAGGCCCATGTGAACACCATAAAGTTCAACAAGGCCAAGTACAAGGTCCTGCAACTGGGGGTCTAGGCAATCACCAGGATCAGTACAGGCTAGGGGATGAATGGCTTGAGCATAGCCCTGTGGAAAAGGACTTGGGGACAGTGGCAGATGAAAAACTGTACGTTGGTTGGCCATATGCACTTGTAGCCACATAGCCAAGCGTATCTTGGGCTGAATCCAAAGAAGTGTAGCCATCAGATTACAGGATGTGATTCTGCCCTTATACTCTGCTCTCATGTGACCCCACCTGAGTACTCCATCCAGTTCAGGGGGCCCCCAGCACAAGAAAGAAACAGGCATACTAGAGCATGTCCAGAAGAAGGCCACAAAAACGTTCAGAGGGCTAGAACACCTCTCCCATGAAGAAAGGCTGAGAGAGTTGGGGTTGTTCAGGCTGGAGAAGAGAAGCCTTTCAATGAAAAGAAGGCCTCTTGTGGCCTTTAAATATACAAGCAGGTTTATAAGAAAGATAGAGACTTTTTAAAAACCAAGGCCTGTAGTGACAGGACTAGGGGCAAGGTTTTAAACTGATACCGGGTAGCTTTAGATTAGATATAAGGAAGAAATTTATTATGATGAGGGTGGTAAGACACAGGAACAGGTTGTCCAGAGGAGCTGTGGATGCCTCATCATTGGAAGTGTTCAAAGTCAGATTGGATAGGCCTTTGAGCAATTTGATCTAGTGAAAGATGTTCCTTCTAATGGAAGGAGGGTTGGACCAGATGATCTTTAACGGTCCCTTCTGACCCAAACCATTCTATGATTCTACGATTCTATGACATGGTGCTTGAAATTGAAGGAACAGAGGTAATTCTTGAATTCTGGACAACAGTGGTAGAATTTGAGAGAGATTGTTATCAGTAAGGGAGAAGTAAGGTTTTTCAAATGGCACAAGCTGAAGGCAATCACTTTCAGGGATCAGCATGGCAGACAGAGTCACTAAACTGGAAGAGCATTTCAGTCTACCAGATCTAGTTTCCTTGTCTGGATATTGGTGGAATGGTTTAGTTTCTTGCTACAGGTAAACACTAAGAGGTGACACTTTAGGAAAAGCATGCTATTTCCCCTTTACTGGGGAAAATACTAAAAATATTTTTAAAGTTCTGCATTTACTTAAATAAAAATGTTGACTGTGATATTGTTATAGTACGGCTATTGATATTTATGATTTAGGCGATAAATAGAACAACAATTTGATGGAGCAGGAAACAGTCTTATTTTATAGGTACCTCTAATAGATACTTCAGCATGATGATTTCAAGCATCAAGTCATTCTGCTGTGAGGACAATAGAGTCCTCCCACGGGACCATTTGGATGGTACTTTTCATCCTCAGGGTGAAAAATATTCAGTAAGTTATTCACTGGTACGTTACAAACCTGAAGAAAATGAAATTAGTTCTCCAGTTTATATTCACAGGATTAGGGATAAATCTATACGTTGTTTTGCCTATGCCAACCAGATAATTAAACAAGGCAGAGGAGATCCAAGAATAAATCCTTGATCCCTTGACTCCTTGATTTTGCCAAAAAATTTAAAAGCAGCTTAGAGATTAATTACTGGGATATTAAGGATACATTACTAAAGAACTTAAGAGTAGTTCTTACAGTAATAAATAGTAAGAGAGAATATACATTCTTCTTGTTCTTCTTCAGGAGCAGTATGGATTTACTGTGCTCCCTAAAATTTCCCAAAGTGTATGACTGAATACAGCATAGCCAAGCATTGTGTTTGTTTTATGATACGATGTCTGCATGATGTAGCCATTATACTTCTTCCATTTCAACCTGCTTGGATAACTCAGGATATAAGAACAGAATATTGGCCCATCAGCAGGATGCTGAACTTGGCAGCCTTGAAGACCGTAAGAAGAAGCAGTTACATGCAAATAAACTTAGACACAGACATACACAGGAGATGTGGCTGTCTTGTCCTACTGTCTGGGCTAACATATGATGCTGTAATTTACAGAGATAATAGATTATGCTGGCCAAGGCCATGTTAAGAATCGATTATGCTGGCCAAGGCCATGTTAAGGATTTTCAGTTTTTTTTCCTTTTCCTCTTTGTTTTCCTCCTCTCTTTTCTCTTAGGTTTTTACATCATCTTTCAGACCTAGATCCCCAATGAGTTGTGAGATGGGGAGTCTAAACAATCTTAGATTGATGGTGCAAGACTGGGGAACTTGCGCAAAGACAAAAGGAGGCATATGGGGCTGTTCGCAAAGACATACCAGGTGCTGATAACATTGCTAGGCTACTATCTACTAGCTCAAAGAGAAGCTTCCTCTGGTCCTTGAAGTTGTGGGTATCAGCAACAGATTACCGCAAATTCCAGCACAAACTGGCCTGGCAATCTGGTCAGAAGCCAGAGAACAACTGAGGCTGCGCAGAGCGACAGGGTGAAAAGTTCATCAGCAAGGAAGAAAAGGTACTTCATCTATATGACTCCTGCCCAGGAATCTGTGACCCCTGCCCAGAACTTGAAGAGCTCATTGTGCAGGTGCAAGGGGAGGAGACGTGATTACCATGAGAAGCGAGGGGAGGCAGGGATAGGCTATATGTATAGGAATTCTATGAATATGCACTACTTTGTAACATATAAGCCGGACAGGAGCTGCAAACGGCACACATGCTTGTGGTGGAGTGATCCCCCATGCGGCCAGTGCTGAATTATAAGGGAGAAATTAAGGGATTATAAGGGAGAAATGAAAGTAAGACTATATTATGGTGGTAGGAACTACTAGCCAAAGTGAAAAGGCTTATTTATGCAAACTTTTGAAATATAAACTGTGAAAGCAGTTAGACATACACAAATTTCTGTATATGCCTAACTCCACAAAAGCACTCCTAGGAAGAGACTTACTAAAACAATTAGAAGCAACCATTACCTTTAACAATGACGAGATTACTCTGGAGGTAAATAACCAAGAACTTACACAAATCATGAGCTTGTCCCTAACTAGTATCCCCACAGGAGGAGAAATCAGTGAGGAAATTATCAATCAAGTGTATCCCGGAGTGTAGGCCACTGACACGCCTGGAAGGGCAAAGAATGCCTCACCCGTAGAGGTAAAACTTAAGACAACAACCGGTAAGAATTAACCTGTAAACTTTAAAAAGGAAGATCGGAAAAGGATCCAGCCAGTTATAGAAAAATTTTTATAAATAGGATTATTAAAGGAGTGTGAATCTAATTTTAATACTCCCATATTACCTGTCCAGAATCCCAACGGGTCATATAGAACAGTTCAAGATCTGAAAGTAATAAATAGATCTCCACCCAGTGGTGGCAAACCCATACACTTTGTTAACAAAATTAACTCCTGAGCTAAACTGGTTTACTGTTTTAGACCTCAAGGATGCTTTCTTTTGCCTCTCTCTCCTCGAAGCCAGTCAGAAAATATTTGCATTTGAATAGGAAAATCCTAAAAGTGGATGTAAAACCCAGTTGACCTGGACAGTGCTGCCACAAGGATTTAAAAACAGCCCCACTACATTTGGTAACTAATTGGCCAAAGACCTTGAACTATGGGAAACCCCAAATCCACCTGAAGAGGGAAAGCTGCTGCAGTATGTAGACGACATACTAATCGCCACCATGACAAAACAGGCCTGCGTGACCTAAAAGGTAAGCCTTTTAAATTTTCTGGGACTTCAGGGCTACCGGGTATCTAAAAAGAAGGCCCAAGTGGTCAGAGTGAAGTGACCTATCTAGGCTACGAAATCAGTGCTGGAAAGGGAACCTTAGGTCGAGCTCGGAAAGAAGCAATTTGTCAGACTCCGAGGCCACAAACAATGAGGGAATTGTGAACGTTCCTGGAGATGACTGGTTGGTGCGAGCTATGGATCTATATGGACTGCTTATTAAACCTTTATATGCGCTAACTGTCACTGAACAGAAAAACCTCCAATGGAATAAGGAGGCCATACGAGCCTTTGACTTGCTAAAGAAGGCCCTGATGTCGGTCCCGGCCTTGGGACTTCCAGATGTAAGTAAACCATTCTTTCTCTTTTCACACGAGAAACAGGGAATTACATTAGGAATACTAGCATAAGACTTAGACCCGTATCGTTGAACAATCGCCTATTTCTCCAAGCAACTAGATACAACCACTAAAGATTAGCCCGGATACTTATGAGCAGTTGCAGCAGTGATCTTAAACATACAGGAGGCACAAAAATTCACCTTAGGCCAGAAAATGACTGTATTTGTATCTCATACCGTGTCTGCGGTATTAAAAATTAAAGGGGGTTACTGCCTTTCGCCCCAAAGATTCTTAAAATATCAGGCGAATGATGTAGAGATTGTAGTAACAACATCAACCCAGCTTCTTTCCTTAGTAGAAACACAGAAGAACCAGTGCAACATGGCTATCTGGAGACCATCGAAGCAACATACTCGTGCTGCACAAATTTGAAAGACAACCCTATAGAAAATACTGAAAACTGGTTTACAGATGGGAGTAGCTATGTCCTGAGCGGCAAAAGGTATGCTGGGTATGCTGTCACCACCACCCAAGAAATACTGGAATCAGGACCGCTGACCGTGAATACATCTGCACAAAAAGCAGAGATAATCACTCTGACCCGTGCTTTAAAATTAACCCAAGACAAAACTGTGAACATTTATATAGACTCAAAGTATACCTTTGAAATAGTTCATGCTCATGGAGCAATCTGGAAGAAAAGAGGACTGCTAAATTCACAAGGGAAACACATCAAACATGGGAGGGAAATTCTGAGGCTTTAGAAAGGATTTAGAAAAAAAGAAATGAACTGGCGGACAGAGAGGCAAAACAAGCAGTCAAAAGAGAGGCAAAAATAGAAAGAGCTTTAGTTCCTGATAGGCAAGTCATCCCAAAAAGTAAGCCTACTTATACTAAAGAGGATCAAAAGTTAATTACAAACCTGGAAGGATCATATAATGAAGAACGTTAAGCCATCACTCCCCAAGGGAAAGTAGTAACTCCCTCTTATTTAGCTAGACACCTAGTACAAGAAGAACACAGGAAAGGGAACTGGGAAGTGGAGGCCCTATACCGATATTTAGTCAATAGTATTAGAGCTAGAAATCTGTATACCATAGTAAGACAGGTGACTCAACAGTGTGACCTTTGCCTCCAGACTAATCCTAAGAATACCCCCACTCTAGAAGCAGGCCAAATTGAAAAGGGAAATGGACCGGGACAACAATGGCAAATTGATTTTTCAGAACTTCCAAGAAAAGGGGGGTATCAATATTTACTGGTATTAACGGATACCTTTTCAGGTTAGCCAGAAGCATTCCCCACTAGGTCTGCCAAAGGAAGTAACAAGAATATTAGTAGAAGAAATAATTCCATGCTTTGAGGTCCCAGCAACTATATCCTCAGATAGAGGACCACACTTTATCTCGAAAGTAGTTCAGCAAATCAATTGCCGTCTGGGTATAGACGGCAACTTCACATTCCTTATCATCCCCAATCTAGTGGCCAGGTAGAAAAGATGAACCATTTGATTAAACAGCAAATAGTGAAACTTGAACAAGAGTCAAACCTGACCTAGCCCCAGGCTTTCCCTCTGGCACTTTTACGTATACGAACAAAACCGAGGGCCAGGGAAGGGTTGAGCCCTTTTAAGATGTTATATGGCAGACCTTACGCGGTACAGAAGGGAACGTCGATGCAAGTTGGGAAGGAAACTATAACTTAATACATAATAGCATTAAGTAAACAACTCAATAGAATTAGGAAACATATATTTAGAACTCAGGGTAAAGGGTTAGATGGACCTGTACATAACATTCAGCCTGGAGACTATGTGCATGTTGTCTCTTAAAAAAACCACACTGGAACCACAATAGGAAGGGCCGTTTCAAGTGCTACTCACAACATTTACAGCCATCAAGATTAAGGAATACTCAGCCTGGATTCATCACACCCGAGTAAAGGAGCCCACAAATCCCCATAGAAGGTTACAAAAACTCAGCTGGGAAGACTACGCTTCTCACGATAAGTCTAATAATTTCCTTTCCCCAGATACCGGGTCAAAGGTTCACTGAATAGCCATAGTCCCAGGCGTACATTAGGTATACTAAAAGCATAAGTATAACAAATACTAACTCAGCCTTAACTACTGTAGTAATGCAGGGAACAGAAGTGTATACAAAAACCAAATAGAGAGACGTCAATGGAGTATCACAATTATGAGAAACAGTAGGGCAAGAGATTAGAGTAAGGGTGTCGAGTAATAGATAAAATCACCCATTGGTCAGTGCGTCAAATTACAGTGTCTGAGATCAAGATATCAAATCCCAAATATATCGTGTCAAGTATTGGCCATATTTGTGATCCAAAAGATCTAGAATGCTGGTATAATTTTACTTTGACTCAACCTGCTGTTTCTGTGACATGTCTTTGGGCCAAGGATAAACTAAGGCTATCTTTTAAATTTAACATGGTGACTACCCTAGTGACAACCACAACTTAAAGCACAGTAACCATGACAACCACACCAATCGCTATAAATCTTACACCCAACATATACGAGGTCGGCTCGTACGTGATCAGACACGTTGACCAACAGCAAGTGCTGATCAATCCAAAATGGTCTCTAAAAAAAGTAGAATTACAAATACAAGTTAATAATTCTAATATAGAGCCACGGTGTTCCCCCTTCTTGCGAACCTTGAACGGATGGACAATTTAGCTAAGAAAAAAGGGAAATACCTACCGGAAAAGACCACAAAGAGACCTAACTGGAGTATTAAGAATGGGATTAGGAGTGATGAATTCAATAGATTCAGAAGTAATAATAAACAAATTAGCAGCTACTACAAGGAATATATCAAAATTACAACAGCCATTGAGGTCTTCACTATCAGCATTAGGGGTACATCAATGGGCAATGTCAAAAGTAATGCCAGATTGGGAACAAAAAGAAACAAAGGACCACACACTTATTCCTGAAACCTTGGGAGCATTACAAGGTGATGTCGCCATAGCTCTAAGTTACATACAAGCCCAGTTATGGATGCAAACAGTAGCAAAATCTGTAATAAAGAAAAGAGAAAAGGACACACTTCCCACTAAAATTCGAAAAATAATTTAGAATAGTGCCACAGAGACAGAAAAAAAGTTACAATCATAGTAAAACATAATCAACTTCACCTATAAGCCTGGCATACAGTAACGACTTTTGTGTTGACAATACATGATGCAAAATTAATCACCATACACCCCATTGTAAGCCTCAGAGTCAATTACAACGGAACCCTGCTATACCCCTTTGAACATAAGACCTAGGCTATGAATACTGGCAATAAATAGCAAACAGTAGATCTCGAACCCTGTATCATGACAGAATAACAATTTATATGTGAAAGTAACACCTTAATAACCCAGGATACCTGCTTAGATACTGACCAAAAGATTTTTCACTTTGGAGCACGTCCTAATGTAAATTTGAAAACCATTATTGTCTATAACGGAAAGAGATGTGCATGTTTAAGGACACTGTGTGTCACAATAACCATAGATGGACGAGAGAAGAAACTGATACAGCATCTAAATTATTGTGTTTGTAATTTCACCATCATCCTAGGGTGTGATTTCACACACATTCCTTCTTAAAAGAGCAGACTTATAGTAGCGGTAATTTCTGTCCCCATAGGGTTAAATGTAAGTCATATAAAAACACCCAAACTTACACCGGATACTGTAAGAAGTCAAAAAGAAAGGTCAAGAAACTTTACTCATAACCTTTCCTCATGGGGAAAGGATAAAAAAATGTCTTAAAGGTGGTTGAGAAGGAAGAGAAACATAATTGGCAGGATACCCTCCTCAGATAGTTGCCTACAACTACTAGAATCTTAAACACAGCCCTTCACCCAGTGGTTGTTTTATTAATATCTGTAGCAATTTTGTTAATCCTTACTGTAGTTGTATATGTATGGATCTGGAAACTTACAAAACGCTTGCAAACTATGTATGACGCTTTATATCACAATCCGAGCTTTAAGCAATGAACTAACTGATTTGTAAGATAGTACTAACATATTATGGGGCCAGGGAAATAGATTACAAAGTAGATAAATAAGTAGTAAAAAAATTTACTAAGTAGGAAGAAAAGGGGGGAATGAGATGGGGAGTCTAAACAATCTTAGATTGATGGTGCAAGACTGGAGAACTTGCGCAAAGACAAAAGGAGGCATATGGGGCTGTTCACAGACATACCAGGTGCTGATAACGTTTCTAGGCTACTATCTCCTAGCTCAAAGAGAAGCTTCCTCTAGTCCTTGAAGTTGTGGGTGTCAGCAACAAATTAACCCAAATTCCAGCACAAACTAGCCTGGCAATCTGGTCAGAAGCCAGAGAACAACTGAGGCTGCGCAGAGTGACAGGGTGAAAAGTTCATCAGCAAGGAAGAAGAGGTCTATATGACCCCTGCCCAGGAATCTGTGACCCCTGCCCAGAACTTGAAAAGCTCATCGAACAGGCGCAAGGGGAGGAGACCCGATTACCATGACAAGCGAGGGGAGGCGGGGATAGGCTATGTATATGTATAGGCATTCTATCAATATGCACTACTTTGTAACATATAAGCCGGACAGGAGCTGCAAACGGCACACATGCTTGTGGTGAAGCGATCCCCCATGAGCCCAGCACTGAATAAACATACCTACTTTATAACTCCACAGTTATAGAGTGATTTTTCGCAAGTCAGTTGGACCACTTCCACAACTAGCTCATTGCACTTTTAGCACCTTTGAGCTCTTCCTCACCAGCACTGATGGACCTGCCAACTATGATGTGGACCCACCCTTCATGTATGGCATCACTTATTCAGCCTTTGCTATTGTGGCTCCTTATGCTTGACTTGCTCATTGCCATGATGGGTGCCACCTGCTGGAGAGTGGCTCGTGAGCAGGATGAGCTCTGGAGAGCTCAGGTGAGAAAGTTGTTCAGTTATGTAACTCCCTGTTGTGAATTATGAAGAATATGTTGGAAGGGACAGACTGTTTGCCAGGCCTGGAAGAGGGAGAATTGGGATCCCATTGACAAGGGAGTAATGTTCAGTTGAAAGGAGTAGATTTCCTTATGGAGGGAAGAACTGAATTCTTCCGAGCAAAGGTAGGGCTAGATAAGAAGTACGTGAAAATGTTTCATGAATTCAAAGGTGATTAGAAGTGTGGATTTTATCTTTGCTACACTTGTCTCAGAGCAGCTATGGAAATACTCCATTTCCTCTGTTTTCTGCATCCCTCAGTGCCTGCAAATATTTATTTATTTTTCTATCTATCATGATGGAGAGGAAGCTTCCATGATACCTCTGACCTCAGTCTGGAATCTGTGGCCCAAAATATGGTCTAGGGGACAGATGCTATCACAGGTAAACTCTATTATAGAGTAGACAACTAAACACAGTAAATTCACATGTGTAAACATATCAGGAAGGACTTATCTATTCTAAGAATTCAGACCCAGTGAAACAAATGACACAATGGAGGATGGGATTGTTGGCATCTGATGTGGAGTTCTCAAATCTGAGGCTAGACAAGAACCAGGAAAAAGGCAGAATTGGAGCTTTAAAAACCTTGTTACATTAAATTAGGTCCCACTCTCATATCTCATATAGATAGTTTTTATCTACATTTCATCACAAAGTGAGGAATATACTCACATCATGAATTGAGGAATGCATCTTATAGGGGTCCTAAGTAAATGTTCCAGCATAGTCACATTCCCATAAACTGTTGCTTCTAGAAAATGACTCTTCATGCTTTATCTTGAGTTCTTTTCCATTCACTACTACTTCTGACTTACACTCCTTTACACAATTCTTCTGTCCTACCTAAGTGTCTTGGGATGATACCCAGGTGGCATGGAAGCTTGTCAATCAAAGCTTAAGGACAGATATTATTGCTCTCACACAAACAGCATAGCAAATTCCTTTCTGAAGGGAAGACATCATCTTACAGCCATAAGGAAAGGGACCATACCTAGGTCTGTGGTACTGAAAGCTGAACTTACAGTTCAGCTTACCAATAGTGCTGCACTCTTAACTGTGGCTGGATAAAAGAAGTCTCAAGAACGGTTCATTAGTTTTATGGTATGTGTTTGCGTGAAGCTACTCAACCTAAGAAGTGGTACTATTTCCCAGAGAGATCCAAAACAGCATCCTAAATTTGAATAAAACCAGTCTAGCAGTCCTAACAATAAATATCACATCTTTACTAAGTCCTGTAGTTAAACAGCTGTTCACATGATGGTAAGTATGCCCCTAAGATGACATTTAGTGTCTTAACTGGTAGGTTTGATAGACTGATCTTTCAGTTTGCAATAATATTTAATCTGTCAAAAAAATACATTGTGTCTCCATATAAATTACAGGCACTTGGACTACTGCTATTTTTACTTCTTTGGGGAAAGCCACATTTGTTTATCACGATCATTATTATCATTATTGTTGTTAGTTTGTTCTTGTTGTGAGTCTGCAGAGATGACAGGTTAAAATAACAACAGTTTTGCAACTTATAGTAGAGAAATTAGGGTATATTCTAATTACTGTCCTTTTTAACAGAGCAACATTAATAGATCTATTTTTAAATAGCTTATTTCAGATACTGCCTTCTCATTCATATCTGCTAAACTAGCTGACTTCCCTGAATAAAATTGATTTTCTTATTTTTAATCTCCTGTTTACTCGCAGAGTCAATACAGTTCAAAGAGGACTACAGTCTGTTCTCAGCAACAGAATTGTTTATAAATGATCAAGCTCTACACCTGTACAAATTCATGGACAGTAGTAGGTTTGTATAAGTTACCAAAATACAATGAGAGAGCGAGTTGCACAGATATGAATAAAATTCTAGTTCTAGGTAGCAGCGTGTATAATTTCTAGTACTGCTGTAAACTAGAAAAAATCCAACTTTACTTAGTATGGCCTGAATTTAAGGGATTAGTTTCCAGAAGCAAACAGTATTATTGCTGTTAGCTGCGCACACTTGGGTTTGTATAAGAGACATAAATAACAGACCAAACTCTATCAATTAGCTGAGGCATAGTTTCCAAGATATCAAACCACTGTACTCGTAACTTGCTCTTACAGCATTTGACTAAAAGACCACATTACTCTGTTAATTCAAGGAACAAAGGTCATGGAAGAAACCAGAAGGTAATCTTGTTACGTTTTCATGAATCTGCAAGTTTCAACTGAGACTATTTCAGGAAAAGAGTTTTTTCAACACCCCAGAAAAGGAAGATAAAATACGTAAGGTACAAGGAATTTTGAGGGCAGTTAAGCCTTCTCTTGTGTGGTTTAGGTAGCAGAACACCAGGGGGAGTAATTACTCTTTGAACACGTCCATTACAAAACGGCAAGCTATCGAAGACGGTGATTTCTCATTAGTTCGTGCAGCCCTTTCAGTAACACAGAAGTGGAACACCTCCATACACAGAGCATGATGAACTTGAATGCCACACAAAATGTAAATTCTGAGAGGTGCCTTTTTTCCAGATAGATTTATAAAACGAAGCACTAGTCTAGCTTTTTAGTAGGACATGAGGTTTGCCCTTCCATGCTGTCTTTTAATGACATCCACAGATGCAAATTTAGATGTGACCTACAATTCTTAGGATGCTTGATATTCATGAATAGTTGCTAGCATGGAATACATATGAACAACTCACTGCATTGCCCATCAGCTGGTTTCAGGGAAAAGAATCAGGTTTGTCCTGAACCCGAATCTATTGCTTAGCTGCACCTGTAAGAGCTGTATAGCTGACTGCTGAGAAAGTGTGCCAAAGGCAGGATGGATTCAAACTGGTTACTTTCACTTAGACTAGCACCCAGGTAGATTTGCTGGCTGGAATCCCTGACCAAAGAAGGTCCAGGGGTAGGGACAGCTCTACCTTTGTTTGCTTATTAAAAGTAAGTTCCCTGGTGTTGCTCATAATTTCCTACAACACCCAGAGGTTTCATTCAGCTTAATAACATGTGGATTGCCGGGGCTAAGGAACCTACAGCAGCTTCTTTATTTCTAGATAGTCCCATGCTGAATACATTTGTACTAAACAGCCTCTTTAAGCTCTCCCTCTGTAGCATTAAGCAGCTTGTTCTCCCTCAGCTAGCCCTAATATAGTGTTGTCAAAGTATGCACTAAGATTACATCCTTGAATCTTAAAAAACAAACAAAACAAAAAGCAGGAACTGCAAGCCATATAATCTGCACATGCACTGAGGATACTTTGGTGCCAAACAGAAATTACTGCATAAATCATACTGTCAGGGAGGCTTTCCTCAACATTCTTTCAGGCACGGATGCAAAAATCTTAGCTTAATTGCCTGTCTTTGAATACTCTGGGTGAGCAGGGCCTGCTTTTGACATAAACATGCCATGGCGTAGTGAGGCAAGGGGTGCACAGACATGTAGCTCCTGGCTGAGAATTCCTCTTCACTGTTGAAGCAGCATACGTTAGAACTTGCCTGCCTGACGCGGTCTTTGGCAGCGCAATACATTAACTGACATACTGGTGCAGACCCAATTGTCTGTCAGGGAGACTGTCCAGCAACACACACCAGAAAGGCAGTGACAAAACAGCTTGTCTTAAGATGAAGTTTCTTACTGTCTCCAGATAGTGGAAAGTTGGTGTTTAAGCAGAAGAGCTATTATTCTTTGCAATATATTCTTTACAACTGTAGGTAGAACTCTTCTGAATTTTCATACAAATGCTTAATGCCATCATGAAGGTCTATGCACTGATACCCATGCATTTAATTTACTCAGTCTATTTTTGCACTGCAAACTATAGATAACATACGGAGTAAATGTGGGCCGTAACTCCCACTGCTTCTCTGGCAAAGAATATGGCTCTGTGAGATTTTTTACAGTGTTTTTCATTCTTCTGGTGAAGGACAGATATCAGGTGCCTAGGTGAGTCCCACTCCTTTACCTCCTGATTCTCATCCCTAGCTGTTGAGGGCGCTTATACACTGCAGGACATCCTAGATGATGTCTGTGGAAACAGAATGTAGGATTTCTGCTTTCACATGATTGAGAAAAGTGGGATCAGGATGTTTCTAATGCTTTAGCCATGACTGCCTTTCATTCACGCTTGAGGATTTGAGGACGGACATGATCACAATTAACACAAGATACATTGTGACACGAGTCTTTGCATCCCAAATTATGGAAGAGTTTAAGTACTCTGAAAATAGGGAACATCCTGGAAATAAAGAGAATGGAAAGACTTCTAACAGAAAACTATTATCCTTTTGCACTCTGTCTGTGACCCCAAGCCTGCTCCCGTGCAGTTCTACATCTTGACTCCTGACCCCTTGGAACTACCATAGGGACATTTCAACCTTGACTTAGAACAGGAGGAAGAAGAGATCTATGATGTCCAATCACTACTTGCCTGCCTTGGTACAGCGATCAACAACTTTGTCATAGACTTCATATGCAAAGGTAAATGTCCTACTGCTTGAACTATGACCAAGCAGTTCATTTCACTAAGGAGCTATTAAAGCTCATTGTCATTGGTATGGGATTCAGACAAGGCTCCCATTTTGTCTCCCATTGCACGGAGAGAGAGAAAACATATTTTCTGCATATAAGTTTCCATGAGGCTGAAAAGAGGCCGTAGGATTTGAACTAGATCACAAATTTCTCCACTAATCTTGACCACCCAAGGCATGGAAAACATAACCTGCTGTGTTTCCCCAAATGGCCCACAGAACTTTGAGAACACACTCATATACAAGTGCACATACATGCACTGTTGTCCTTTGGTGAATACATATGGAATGTGCTAGAGTTCACACAGATTCCCCTCAACATCTTGTGCTCAATACGCTTTCTGAAGAGGCCAGTATTTGTTCAGTCTGAGATACTGTAGGTGGAGATGACAGTCAGTCAGCATACATGTAACTGCATTTATGAGAATTGTAAGTTTATAGAACCCTCTTAAAAAGCAACAGACTCAAATTTTCTAGGGTTGGACTCACTCTAGTCTGATGAGGCTTTTTGTTTAATCCTCACACCCTCTTTGTACTGCCGTGAATGTTTTATTCTTGTTTTCTTGCATTTTGTATTGACTTTATATCTTGAAAGAATGTGCTGCTATTCTCCCTCAACTAAAAAAACCCAATAATGTTGCTCTAATGGTGTTATACAGAGTCTGAACTCCGTTGGCTGTTCTAGTGCAACTGTTCTGGAGCACCTCCTAGGATATTATGGGACTCTTCAATAACTATTAAATATGGCTTCTCAGTCTTCAGTTGCTGGGTTGACTGGGGGAATCCTTAAATACATACAGGAGTAGTATCTGTAGAAGTTGTGATATTCTAACCTTGACAGCTGAAGAAATACAGTAAGTTCATGACTAGTTCACAGTGAGCCAGCAGATGGGCACAGATCGGAACAGCTATGGTTATTTCCTCTCTAGACCCAGAGAAGGTGTCTTTTTATGTAATGTCCTCATTGGGGTCTTGCTTAACAAGGCCATTTCAATTTTCCTTCCTATATGTTGGTGAGGTGGACAAGCATATAGTTTATGAGTTTTCCTCTTGAACTCAGCTTCAAGTTTTCATAATCTTGCATAAAGATAGACACAGTTCTGAAGCTCTGCTCCTCCTCAAAGCAGATCTTTCTTTAAGCAGATACTTGTCTGTCTCAAAGGAGACATAAACTTTGTAATTCTGGTCATTCTCATGCACCTCTACTTGACAACACAGTTGAGCCCAAGGCCATTGTTATTTGTCTTTTAAGGACTGAATTGACTCATAGGACTGATACACTTCCCTGATCACTGACATGACATGAACTTTTTGAAAAAGTTGACATGAACTTTTTGAATTATTTTTATCTTCTACATTCCAATTGACTATTTGGAGTTGACTACTGCATGTCTGCATTTATTTAATGAACTGTGCCCACTGATGTAGCTGGTTAGGGTGAGAAAAGAACAAGTATTTTTCAGCAGCAGAGGGCTTCAGATTTTTTTCACATTCTTCAATACCTGTAAGGGGGCCAGAAGAGACAAAAACCCAAATTCTGGGTGCTCAGGATTTCAGAATATCACAACTGATGCCTTGTTTCTCTCTCCACTTGCAGATCCAGCATGATGGATTCTAGGAATCCTTATTGTTCCATTCTGCTGCAGTCCCATAGAGTTGTGTAGCACCAAGAACTTGCTCTTCCTTGAATCAGCACAAAGCGTTAGTAAGTTTCCCTCCTAGATCATGGAGCAGACCCAAGAACTGCACATGAAATAGCACAGAATTTTGAGCCCTTTACTCTCAGCCTCTTTACCAGGTGACATGTCTTATTGCTTGCCACATATTGTGCACTAAGTGGAACTTGAGTTCCAGACCAAGCTGGTAGCTTGATGCCTGATGTGACAGCCTGAGACTCATCTCAATCTGAGTAATAATCTCTCACACCTTTGGAAAAAAATGGTTATTTTTTGTTGCCTTCATTACGTCTTTGCAGCTTTGCTGGGCTCCCAGCCACAGATAAAGCCTGCTGATAGCTTTGTAAAGTCGTCTGATACTTTTCATTGGCAGAGAAGAAGTAACAGGTGCTTGTGATCTGTCCAAGCTATTATTCCATCTCCTCCCGATGTTATAGTAACTTTCCCTTCCCCAACCCATTCCCAATGTATGATGTCATCCACATTTACAAGCCACCAGTTATTCAGCTCTGCTTTCAAATCATGGCAAGACTTCATTTTTTGTTCACGGAACAGGACATGTTGCGTGCATTCTTTGGGTGCATTAAATCTTCAGGTAGCGTACTGACACCTCTTTTTCTTACAGTGAAAATTCCCTCAAATTCTCCCCGAACTTTTCCAGAGTTTGAGACTAGTGGAATAAGGATGGTGTAAACATCACACTTCAACTGGTTCAAGCTGATTCAAATGGACTTGCATGAGCTGGGTGCTGTTTAGTATCTTTTTCTGGTGACCAGTGAGGGTGATGCCAATACGCTGGATATCTCTGTAAGAGAATAGAGGATGTGGAAGGTATTAAAATGGACCTATTCTGAGCAGTCCCAGTCCATTTCCCTGTAGATCCAAAATGATGTGTATGGATATATGTGCATGTGTATCTTTGAGAAACAGTTGACAAACCATATACTTTTGCTTGGTAAATGTGCATGGCTGAAAGGAGTGTCATCAGAACTTAGTAGGTTATAACACAAAAAGAAGCAGTGGAAGTGGGCCATGAAAATGATGAGTGGGCTGGAACACCTCTCCTGTGAAGAAAGGCATGTTGTTGTTCAGCCTGGAGAAGAGAAGGCTCTGGAAAAGATCTACTTGCAGCCTTTTCAATATAAAAAGGGTCTTACAAGAAAGATGGAGAGTGACTTTTTACCAGGGCCCGTAGTGACAGGACAAGGGACTAAACTAAAAGAGGTTTAGACTGGACATAAGGAAGGGTGGTGAGATGCAGGAACAGGTTGCCAGGAGAAGTTGTGGATGCCCCATCCCTGGAAGCATTCAAAGTCAGGTCAGACAGGGCTTTGAGCAACCTGATTTACTGAAAGATGTCCCTGCTCATGGAAGGGGGGGTTGAACTAGATAGTCTTAAAAGGTCCCTTCCAATCCAAACCATTCTATGATTCTAAGAATGTTCCTTTTCTGACTCCTGTCTTATAACACTACAATCCAGTATATGTTATGGTGATTCTACACATCTCCTTAAAAGTGTTTATTACATATGGCAGCTGTCATGAACATTCTGATGTAACACTCTGCAACACTGACAATGTTTTATATTGTACACAGGATCAATATTAGTGCTTATAGAAACAGACTACAAATCTATAGTGGTATTGAGGGTGTCCAGAGGCCCTCAGATAAGAAACAGTAGTTACTTTGCTCTGGCTTCCCTCTCCTTTTCCATGTGTAGGTATTCTCCATAGAGTCCTTACTAAATACTTTCCAGACTGCCTTCACTTTCTGCATGGAAAACTCATTGTCTGGTATCTTCTGATCTCTGCCCTTCTACTTACTCCAGAGTCATGCGTGATATCACATCAAATGTAATCAGACCAGCCTGGTCAAAATTCTCCTTGTAACGACTCATCTTGATGGCATCCAACCACTCATGGGCGTTGCTGAGTGAAGGGAAATCTGGAGGACAGTTCCTCAGGAGAGGCTGAGATGGTCTGCAAAAGAGGCAGGTTCTAAAAACCTAAGTTATCAACATCAGCTGACCACACTACTACCTTATGAGGGAAAGAATGCAACCTCTGAAGAGCACAGAATGGAGAACAATGATATCTGTTCTTCATGCCCTGATTATTAAAGTGCCACCTTGATGCCCTGTTTCTAGATTACCTGTGTTCCCTTTTATGCCTGAAAACAACCACCCCAACCCAAGAAATTGATCCTTCCTTCCCATTTTGTTCTCTTTAAGGCACATTCTCTTCCTGTTGCCTCAGATCTTTCCACAGTTTCTGGGTCTAGATCTAGATTAGCTGGGCAAAGAGTTGCAGTGAGGAAGTTTTTGAGGCAGAGATGAGACCTTATACCTTTTTACCTTTGTAACTAGCTCTCCCTCTCCTAGATGCACTCCTTGGATGACAAAGTAACCTATGAGTTGAAGAGTGTGTTGTTTCAGCTCCAACACCCATCAGATAAGAGCACAGGCCAAATAAATTACTGTTTATACATGGCATTTGCTATTTTCCCTGTCATCTGAATCTCTCAAATCTGTAACTCTCTTCATGTGTTGTTTTTAGTAAACTGGGCATGACCAGGCACTTTCCCCTCCCCCAGCTGTTAAGTATATTTCACTGAGACAAGGTTTATAACCACAGTGAAAACCCTTCAGGACAGCAGGATGTAATTCAGTCATAAGCCCAAGAGCCATCTAATCTTGGTGCCACTTACGCCCCTAGAGACCTTTCCTTTGCTGACCTCTGGTTCCATCAGGCTGCAAAATGCAGTTGGGAAAATACGGGATGCCTTGCAGTGCTAATTAGTCTTAGCTATGGATTTCCTTCCCTCCATAAGCTAAGGTCTCCTCATCACCTCTTGTGTTCACACAGTATTGTGCAATCACAAAGTATGTTGTGTAGCTGCACTCAGGTGTGTTCCTCACTTCATTCTTTAATATCCCTCACTCATTCATCCTCACATTCAGCAGTCACAACACCTCGTCACCCATTAAGTGAATCAGGATATACAGTTTTTCCAATGCTCTCCCTCATTTTTTTCCTTCCTATTTATTCCCAGTCTCCGATGAGAGGGTTGAAAAAAATATTATATAGTCTGATTTACTGATTTCTTTTCCTCATGACGCTTACTAAGAGACAAACCCTATTATTTTGCACTAAATTCTCATCTCACCTGCTGTTTCCAGTGCCAGTGGCTTTGAGGGCAGATGGCTTGCGGATCATTTTATCTAGGGCACTGACTATTTGCTCAAATTTGGGTCTCTGGACCTGCTCCTTCTGCCAACAGTCCAGCATCAGCAAGTGCAAAACAGTTGGGCAGTCCGGGGGTGGTGGCAGGCGATAGTCCTGGTCAATGACATTAATTACCTGCAGGAAAAGAAGAACAAAGCTTTATTCCAGCTGGGAAAATAAAAGACAAACAAGCTTCAATCAGTTCGTGATGTATGACTTTCTTCCACTTGAACTGATACAGGACAGAGGCAGATGTACATTCTAACCACTTCTAAAACTTACATCCTGATTAGACATGTCCCAGTAAGGCCTCTCACCATAGGACATGACCTCCCACATGACAATGCCATAGCTCCAGACATCACTGGAGGATGTGAACTTGCGATACTGGACAGCTTCAGGGGCAGTCCAACGGATGGGGATTTTGCAGCCCTAGAAAGCAGACAGAGAACAACAAGAATGTTAACAGATAAGGACTGTTTGTGAAAATGACATCACTGAACAGTTGCCAGTAGCATGACACAACTCTGAGCATGGAGTGCCAGTTCAATTGATGCTGTCTTGTAGACATTGTTGGTTTAAATGCAAACCATCTTCAAGGTTTCCACCTTGTTCTACTGACAAATATAGATGAAGAAACAGAACCATGCCTCCTTGTTGCTGCAAATCCCATTATGTATTTTAACTTTTATAGCTCTTCTCTGCAGCATTTGAGAGGTGGCAGATAGTAAAATCCTCCTGAAAGTCACAATAATTTGAAAATGTAAAGACATTTAAACAATTCCAACCTGCAACACCAAGGGCAAATATACTGAGTAACTAGTATTAACTCCTTCCTCTTTGGATCTTGAACTCTTTGACTGCAGGCTTGGCCTGCCAGACAAAATATCATTCTGGTGCTGGTTCTTCAAAACACACTAATCTAAAACCTGTTTCATTTTTCAGTGACTGAATTCTTGTTCTCCCACCACTTCTATAGTATGTACAACAGGTGTCAGAATTTCATACAGGCAATAAGTTCATTCAATGCTTGGTTGAAAACCCATAAATATACTTATTCCAGTTATATTTTCTGTAGGAAAAAAATAAATCTTTCCTAAAAGGGTGGTAGTACAGTCCTTCAGTCCATATACTTCCTGTAAGAAGCTAATGAAAGGGGAAAGATAACACCTACTTCAGGTTATGAGGTTTGTCCTATTCACCATCATTCTACAAAGAACATCACTGAGACTCCATATCACAGAGCTGAGTGGATCAGATACTCAGTTATTTTTGTTTTTTACTGGTTTGGAACAGATGTCCACAAGACAGAAGGCTCTACCCCACTGCTCTCCCTAGTCTCAAAATGGAATAAAAAGGGTACACCAAATAAAGAAGGAACACAGGGAAAGATTATAATTGGAAGCACTGCAGTAACTCACTCCATAGCAGTAACTCACCAGAGCTCCAGTATAGGTGGGATTTGAAGCATCATCCTCCAGAAAGCGGGACAAACCGAAGTCTGACACCTTGCACACAAGGTTACTGTTGACTAAGATGTTACGTGCTGCCAGGTCACGATGCACATAGTTCATGTCTGAAAGGTAGTGCATGCCAGCTGCAATCCCCAGTAGCATTCCCACCAGCTGTAACACACTGAACTGTCCCTCCTTCTGCTGCAAGTGAGGAGGCAAACAGGTTTTTATAACCACAAAACATGAAGCCAACAGAGAAGACTAACAAAGAGCAAGGTAACAAGGTGGATTATGAAGTTAGAGAATATACTTCTTAACTTCAGCCAAAATCTGAAGGTTCAGGGATAGCAAATAAGAAAGAAGGGTGGGCTTAAAGCAATCTCAAATCAAGTCAGACACTAGTGATCTTTTTCTGAAGACAAATCTCATCCTGTGGCCATATCCTCCTTTAGCATCCCATGCCTAGTCACATTAACTATTAAAATGGCTAAATGAATGGGAGCAATCAAACCTGCTCTTACTGTTTTAATATCTTTACAATGGGTTCTATGCAATTCTACACAATGGGTTCATGTGGTACTCAGAATGTACCTGCCAAAGCATTTGTGGTTGAATTAGCATATGAATCAGTAAAAAAAAAAAAAACAAACCACAAGCGTCTGCATACAAAAATACCTGTATTTAAGTTTCATCACTAGAAAAAACACTGGAAACTCTGAGTCCTAAAATAACTACAAGTTTCATTACTTCATTACAATGTTGAAACTTGAAAACATTCAGTGGAATGAAGTCCGAAAAACATTATTAGAAAGGCAAACTTTGGAGCATGCACATAAGTAACTGGAAGGCTGTGTACAAAGATAAACAAATAATTTAGGACTGTTTACCATTAATTATTTAAGCTGGAGAAGTCTAAAATAATTAAGACATTTTATATGATGGGTGAGCTTTTGGAATATTTTCACCATGTTGGCCCAAATCCACTTACTCTGGTAATTTGCTATTATTTCAATTGCACCTGAAGAGGGCAACTGAGGACTTATAGAGACAGGAGTGAAGAGGAAGGACAGGCAAAATTATCAGATCTGAGACTGGCACACAGCAAGATGGTTGTGGGAGACTCTGGTTGTGGTACCCTGAGGAAGGAATCCAGTGATCCATTCTCCATGAACTCTGTGACAATCATGACTGGTCGGCTCTTGGTGACCACACCCTCCAGATGGATGACATTGGGATGCTCAAATTGCCCCATGATGCTGGCCTCACTCAGGAACTCCTGCCACTGTTCATCTGTGTAACCTGACTTCAGGGTCTTAATTGCTACTATGTATTCATGCTTCCCTGGATGTTTTAGGCGCCCAAAGCACACCTCGCCAAACTCTCCTGTCAGGGAGGGAAGAAACACATCTCAAGTAAGGAAACGCAGCAAAGAATTTTAGTCAGGTGCACTAAGACATACTACTGTGGAAGACTTCAGGCACTGCTTGGAAATAGGGTTAATGTTTGGATTAAGGTAAGTTGGTGAAAGCTGGAAACTACATCTTCAGGGCTCAAATACGGAGCTCTGAGTCTTCAAAGGGTGTTTTACAGTTGGTTCGGAGCCAGCATCTAAGGGTAGGCAGGTTAAGATGAATTTTGGTAAAAATTAAGGTTAGCTATCCTGAGACACTTGGTATACCATGGCTGGGTCCACTTCAGGCCAGTAGTGTGACAGGTTTCAACATGAACAAGAAGGCACTTCAAAAACTGCAGATTCTCATACTACTTGATCCAATGACCTCCTCAATCTTGATGAAAGACACATCAATCTCCTTGGCAAATTCTCGAATAGCTTCATTGGGATCTTCATAGGTTGAAGGATCAATGTAATACTTCACTCCAAGTCCTGCAGTGGAGGAGACAGCCCAAAACATCACCAGAATCAAATTCATTAACACACCTGTGTTAATGAGTCCTGAAAAGTGACAGGCCCTTGCCATCTGTTGCTTAAGAACTCTTACCTCGTGAACTGATATACTGCTGCAGGCGGTCTGTATATGGAGTCTCTCGCCTTTTACTGCAGGATATAAAGGAAAGAAAAGTTAAAACACACACGAGTCTCTCATAGGATGTTGGGGTACGCTTTTTCAATGCAAGACTCAGAGAATCCTTGAATTTAGGCACAGAAGATGGGCATTAAGATCCTGTCGATCTCTTGGCAACCAGTGCAAGCTTGTTTTTTAGGTGGTAGTTTTCACACCACTGTTTGAATCCCCACTTTAGATACAATAAATGATAGAGCCTCCAGCCTTATCCTGAAAAAAAAAAGTAATAGTTTAACATTACCGCCTTGGACGTTTTCTTGCTATTGAGGATAAATTTGCATTTTAATTTCATTTAATTATGACAAATTATTCTTTTAATTTCTAATCTAAGCCATCTCCTGTGAGGCCTTTTAAGTTCTTCAAAAACATTCTAAAAGCCATTTACTCTAATGCTTAATTTGTATAAATTTCCACCAAAGATTAAATCATCTTTACTTTCCCTCCTGGTCTCTTAACAGCATTTACTTTGACTATTCATTTCATAAGTACGGTACCCAAAACCAATCACACAGACTCAGAAGGACAGAAATCTGTTCCACGATGTGATTTTTGAATGTGCAGACCAAAACAGGTATGGACTTTATTACTGTAATATTTATTACATAAATGCATCTAATTTCCAGTAAACAGGTCCTTCTCAGCATAGGCATTTCTCAGAATTCATTCTCCTCTTAAACATGTGTGATTCAAGCATTTTTTTTTCCCACATGACCTTTATTTTTAGAAGTTTCATACTATTTTTGGTTTGCTCTAAACATTTTTCCATTTTCAAGTTACTTCATTTGTTAACAACAGTGTTATTTTTTTTTCCCCAGAAATGTACAATTCATTCTTTTCTAAATCATATTAATTAGACTAGATTGCAAATCAAACTCTGTGGTATCCTGTAGTATCCCTGCTATGTGCATGGATTTGTGTCAACTCATGCTTTGCTGTTTCAGCACAAGACCTTCTAGCAGCTGATTCAGTTAGCATCTGAAGACAGAGTATCATGAATCACTATGTTACTTTACTAACATAACTAATTCTGTCATTCTAACAGGTAACTTTGTGTATTACTTGTAAGGCTTACTTCTTTAAATTCTGCTAAGATTGCAAAACCACAGACAGTTCTATCTTCAAAATCTGTTCTGTGGTGGAAAGAAAGTGGCTTTACTGGAGGCCTATACCTAAGAGCTCTAACTCTGCTCTTGCATATGAAAGTCAGGTCTACATTCATGGGTTTTTTTGTTTTTTTTTTTTAATAGGTTATCTGACATACTAATGCTCTTCCATCATGAAAAAAACCCAAATTAGCTAAAATAGGTGTTTCACACTGTATATTGCCTGGAAAATGTCTATCAGCAAAACCAAGTTATAATTATAGAATCTGATTCAACCTTTTAAAGAACTACTCATTTCATGTGGTGTTCCTCATACCCTACATCTTCAAACTTACTTTTCTTATCAAACCCAAATTTAAAACAGAAATTTGGTATCTCCACTTTTTCTGAAAAACTGTCTATTAATTGCACATGATCCTTCAAGTATAAATGAATCTTTTTAACGATATTTCCTTTTATGTAGATACATTTACAGAAACCTATTGATGTCTTTCCCCAAAACAGTTTTGGTAAGATGAATTTATTCTGGGTTAGGTTTATTTTTTTTCAAAAACTATATGCTTTATTGAGTTATGCACATAATATCACATTTCCAACTGTAACAAGAAATTATATTTTTTACAGTTCAAAGCTGCAAAAGGAGGCAATAATGCAAACATAACAGTACTTGATAATTCTTTTCTTTCCAGAAAAAAAAAATATTAAAAGAGAATATACACAGAAGGAGAAAACAAATATAGAAAAGGGAAAAGAACAAAAAAGAATTAACTACAACTAGATGTCACCTTCTAAAGTTAAGTAGTTCATACATTTTTCTAGGTCAGCAGAAAAAGCAAAGAAGTCCCTCTTGTGCAGAGGCAGAGAGGAACATAGATATAGAAATCCATTACTCACAATCTAGGGGATTAAGTTCAAACTTCAGTAAATTCAAGGAGTGAGTAATGACTGTTTCTTTACTTCAAATAAAAAAAAACCCTGCTGTTACTTTTGTACCTCTACTTCTTTTTCTCTGTCTTTAAAATTTCTGTCCTTTTTTGCCATAACGTATTATCTCTCCATTGACTTATATGCCCTTTCTTCTTTCCAAAATGGAAAGTGGTATTTTGCTTTCTTTAACTTGTATTTTATGAGTTAGTGTTCCATGGAACTGTTAGGGTGGTACAGATTTTATTCTTCAGCAAACGAGCTATTGGATCTTGGTCCTTGGTTAAAGAGTATTTAGCACCTTCTAAATAAGTGGATATAAATACTCCACTGGTCCTTCTTCAATACATCGTTTCATTCTCCACTTGCTTGCCTAATTTACAGTCCCTTCTTCACAGGGATGTATTTAAATACTTTTTGAATACTAGCCTTAAAATTCTTCCCTTGTGTTCATATTGCTAACTAGCCAAATATGAGCTAAGTACATGAGTGGTTTACCAAAACAGAGGCTCCTCAGATAGGAGTAATGGGGTAGGATCTTTCCTTAATTAGAAAACGGCATATTAAGGACATCTGGATGAATGTAGATCAGGCTGTTTCCCTTGGGATGGTGTTATGTAGCGGGGGTAAGAAACTTCCACTGCCTGCAGTGCACATGAGCAGGTCAAAGAATTCACCTCTTGAAGATGATGGCAAGGATGGCAATGGCAGCAATTACCAAGAAGGCTAGACCACCGAGCGCTGAGCCCACGATAAGCGGCAGTCGGTCCTGCACCATCTCCGAGCGCTCCCCTAGCAAGGAAGACACATGCATACACACACACAAATGCAGAGGACAGGAACTGTTAGAGTTTCCTTTCTACTCAACTAGGTCTCACCCATAACTCCATCCCTACCAGTCCTTTGCTTCCCAGGCTAGTGCTGTCAATTCAATGAATGCTTGACTTGGTTATTCCTTTACCCCTTCAATCAATGTGCTTCTCCAGTGCCTTCCTTCCTACTTTTGAAAACCAGTGCTCCCTTTGAATCCACTTTTCTTTCCCTTGGTCCACTGACACAGAATCACAGAATCATTCAGGTTGGAAAAGAAACTTCGGCCACCTGACTAGTCATTTAAGTATAGGCTAGCTCTACACCTGGGCTTTGATCCCATTGTCCCTCATTAATTTAGCTTGCAGATGACATCCATGAGTACCTTTGATCCAAACTAAACTGTATCACAAGGTAGTATGTTGCTCTCTGCACGAATAGATTGTGATACTGCTGGAAGGCAAGCTTCTGAGTATATGTCCTGTGTCCCACCTGTCTTTAAGGCTTTCACAGAGCATTCAGCTGTAAGACATCCTGGGACAGCTGGAGACCAAACTACAGCAGTGTATAGTGCTATGTACTGTAACACCCTCCTAAAGAGAGTTCTGCTGACACACTGCTCCTGCTGGTCAGAGGCAACAAGGAGTAGGACTGGGGAATATGGTGGTAGTGTAAACAATATGCTCTGACAGCATAAAGCTTCTTTGAGTGAACAAATCTGTATCTGCAAATTATGATATACAGAAATACAAGTTGAGTAGGAGTGTTTGGTAGCAGTTCTCCAGAGGATAAACTAATATACTGAGGGACACACACAAATGAAATGGTCATGTGCAGATCTGAGTACAAAATAGTAGCACTTACCTCCCACTGAAGTCTGGAAATACATCTTTCCACTGTATGGGCCATTGCCCACTGCTGTTCTAGCTCGTACTTGGAAGGCATAGATCTTGCCTGGGCTCAGATTTGATATGGTGGCCATGTTGGTTTCACTAGTCAAGGTGAATGAATTATCCTCATCTTCTGCCTGCAAACGTCAGTGACCAAAAGGAATGTGAGACTCTGCCCACACTGCTTATTCTCCTCATCAAAGAATGTTAGTTTTCATGTTGGCTCGATATTATTTGAATCTGTTACAGAGAGTCCCAAGAACAACTGCTATTCCAGACCTGACTTTTTTACATACTGCTTGTTGCTCCTCACTGCTGCTTTTCATTCTCTTAGGCCTGGGCTTCCCATAAAGTTCTGGCAAAACCCCTCAGTCCTGATCTAAACAGGAGTGAATGACAAAACTACACTGTCCTGTGGTTCCTTGCTAATCATATCCATAAATAAGCCCTGTACTGTCCGGAAAATTTGCTTTCTACAAGCTCTAAACTCATATATTCACCTAGGAGAATCCAGAATAAGAACACATACAACACTACAAGCAGGAAGCTGCCAGACATGTTATTACAAATAGCAGCCATTTTACTGCTAGAAAAACAGTGCCTCTGGACAATATTGAAAACATATTTATGTGAAAAATCAAGAATATAGAATGGGAGCTTGTCTGAACAGCCCTGCATACCTCTTCCTCTCAAATCAGCTGGATTAGGAGTAATGAAAGATGTGAATGTAGAACAACTTTGTATTTGGCAACTTGTAATTCCAGCACATAGCAGCAGGTAACTGATATCTGTCACTTAGTAATGAAAGAGTGTATTCTTTCTCCCAGAATTTCTTAGAGGCATCTCTTCAGGCATAAATGGGGACACAGGACTTTCCTCCACAAACACATGACAGAATGTTGCAGTGAGTCCAATTCCAATATACACATTTGGAAACTTCAGCTCTTTTCACTGTTATCTGTGTCAGCTGATGCTAAACTTATGATTGTTAGCCATGGTTTTTCAGCTTAGTTACAAGCATCTTCTCTTTTTTTTATTTGCATTGTCCCTAGATGGTTCCAAGTTGGGATAGACTGATGTCAGATGAAGTGTATATTATGAACATCTGTTTTTGCTACAGATTGTTCTTCTCTCACAGTTGAAGCATTTTTCCCCACTTTATCAATCCTGATCCAGGGGTGTTACCTCCCAGACAGAAGATTTCCCTGTTCTCTTTTGCGTAACAGCTATATAACAATCAGCACTGCATCACTTTCTGCTTACCTTGTCAAAGTAGCGTAGCTGGTAATCCAGGATGATGCCATTGGGCTGGTCTGGCTGAGGCCATGACAGTGTGATGCAATTAGTAGTACGACTCACCTGATGCATCATAGGGACAGCAGAGGGGACTGGAATAAAAGAGAGGAAGGAGAGAATGCAAAGCGATAAGCTTAACAATGAACTATAATAGAATAGTCATTATGATGTTAATAAATTAGGTCATCTCTTCCTTTAATTTCCCTTAATTTACATTATGAAGTACTTTATAAAATAATCAGAAAAAATCCAGCCAGAAGATACAGTCACTGACAACTTGGACAGAAAGAAACTGAAGGAATCCACATCCAACTGATAATGCACAGGAATTATGAAATTATCTATACTGTAGCTGGAATATTATTCTGATCTTTGAATTTGCAATTTTTGCATGCAAGATGACACGGTGTTCAGTGACACTGCCTTGTTCTAGGACCACACTTGGACAAACAATGTGATAGTGGTCAGAGCAAAAGCAGAGCATGCTATCACTCTTCTGCTTCTCCCCTAGATCATAATTCTTTGCCTGGAGAAAAAAAAAAAATCAAGTATGGGCTACCAGAGTAATGGAGGCCTTTCCGATTGCAAACCAGAAGACAGAGGCAGATGAGTGTTAAGGAACAGACTTTGAAGCATTCCTCAGTTCAATGGCCCAGTTCAGATGCAGATCATAGAGAATGAAAGCCTCTCATTTTCACAGCCTGATATGCAGCCTTGTGTTCAGACTTGCTCCTGGATCTCAGATCAATCTCTGTCAGGACTGTTGCCCAGATGTTAAAACTACCACTGTATTTGAGACTCTCAGTAACTTTGCAGGCCACTGAACCACAGAAGTCCAGTCTGAATGGGCTTCTAACTACCACTACTGTCTGGAACTACCACCTAAAGGTCACTGTTAAGTGTGCATGTGTGAAAGCTTCATATATATATTTTTTCTGTCTGTTCTTAAATAGCTTGCTAAGTGACTGTCTTTCGGTGAAGAGGCCAGCCTGGTATACTATCCAGATGCAGCTGTTAGCTCTCTTGATTCCATGATGATAATAAGTGCAGATAGCCTGTGTCAGATATTAATTATTGTAGGAAAATGTAATCTTCCCTTTATGTAGAAAGAAAGAATCTGGACATCAAGCATAAAAGAGGTCTTTGGAAGCATAAATCTGAACTGGAAAGCAAGCAAGAACTTGTGTCTACCAATCTTAGAGAACTTGATTGGCTATTCAAAAAGTCTGAACTTCAGTTCAAGAATTTGAGACTTGTGTAATTGCCATTACTTCTCATTAACCTGAAACTCATTAAATCAGTAGGAAGGAATAAAAAACATTATCTTGAAGATAATATAATTAATTATTTCAATCACTGTTCCCTGAATTAAAATTAAATTACACTGAGAAACAATCCAAGCTACTATTTGGGGTAGTTTTGCTTTTACTTTTTTTGTCCTCCTAGAGGCATCTTTTACATGTTCTGAACACAACAGAAGCACAGAACACCTACTTAACAACAGGTCCTTTCCTGAAGTAGTTAGTTCTAAAACATATCCTCAGAGCAGGAAGGGAAATGAATGGTTGTTAAAGCCACTTGCACGGGAAGCTTTCTAGAGAATAAAAATCCACGTCTACAGAAAACATCCATGAATTTATACATATACACACAGAGGCATACTCTCCAGGTTCATGCAAAAGCTAAAAGAATATGACTATCTTAGGAAGAGATATGCAAACAAAAATTTAGGATAATTAAAAGTGGATCTTTCAGCCTGCCAGCTATCTTTACACAAAGCTCTTCTCTCTACAAGCAAAATGTCATGTTGCCAAGGAACCTCCAGATAGGCAGCTAGGGAACCCTCATCTTCCTAATGGAAGTAACATTTTCAGCAACATTTAAATTTTCCTGAAAAAGCATGCCAATGAAAAGCTGCCACCTAACTCCACTGGTTTTACACAATAGACAGAAACTTCCTTGATGCAAGGAATGAAGCAGAGACATTGGGCAAGTGATTAAAAACTGCAGAATAGCATTTTCTTCCTTCATTAACTGTGAAAAAGATGAAAGGATTGTTTTTAATAACAAGATAAAATTACTCTGAAAAACATAATTCAGATGGGCTCCAAACAGCTCAAGCAAGTGGGAACCAGTTAAAAATGTAAATGAAACAAAAATGTAAGAGTATAAACAATAAAATTCTTTCTCTTATCCCTACTCCTTTTATTTCTTACAATTGCTTGTCTTCCAAACAAGGCTGCAGAACTACTTCACCTACTAATGACAATGTTGTGACAAGGATTGAAAACAGCAGCAATTAACCATGACCATATGTAGCATTTCAGACAGAAATGAATACCACTGTATTAAAAGTATAATGTTAAAGAGAATGGGATAACTGATCAGTTAACTTTTGATCAAGACAGACTCCACTATATTTTAATGTTGTGAAAAGTTTAACTTCCTTCTGATAGGACATAAAGCACACACAGGGAGAGGTGCAAATGTAAATATACAGCTACACTGCCAGGGAAGAACCCACTTCCTTCTAGTTTCGAATGAAGATTTTGCAGAATGATTGGAGTTAAAACTCCCCTCCATTCCAGTCCTTCCACCTCCCCTTTCATTCTTCTCCTTGCTACTTCTAACAATTATTCTTCCAACCCTTCTAATTTCTTCCCAATCCATAATTTTTCCCATACCTGCGAAGAATACTCCAAGTCAACTAGCAAAGTTTGACCTGCATTTTAGTTAAAACATATCCATTTCGATGTTAATATGTACTATTAATTTTCAGCTGCCCATCAACAGGTTATCTTTTGTCAATGGTACAAAGACCTGAGCTGGCATTGTATATAGTACATTAAGGGAGAGCAAAATCTGCACCAGAACAATGGTGGTAAATGGTAATCTACACAGATGGGCAGTATGCATAAACAGGTTACAACTAGTGGAATTAGAAATACTGGGAAACATAAGAATAAATTCATTTGAGTGGCTTTACCCAGAGTTAAACTATGTATAACTCTTGACCATGCTCCAACAAGTTCTAGAATGTCCCCATTATCCAGTTATGTCCATTACTAAGGGTAATTGGTGGGCGGGATGGCCAGGATAATGCAGTCTGCTGTATTAAAAACAGTAATTTCAGTGATACGTACCTAATAAGCAGATACTACTTAATGCAAAAGCCTAAACCAGTAAAAATGCTAAGTAATAAAACTAGCTATGAATCACCACAATTTTTAATCTACATCTCTGAGACAGATTTCAGACTTTGACATGAGTTTGCCTCTCTTTTAAGGACAAAACTTATGAAACACTGGCCAGGGAGCTCTCCCACCACCTTAAGTAAAAGAAGTATTTAGATTTCTCCTTTGAAAACTTTCATTCTAAGGAGATGTGAATACTAAAACTAAGGCTATCTGAAATGTAAACATTTCTAGGTGGAATAAGTACATAGTTCCTGTCATAAATCTACTTTCCCAGTGTTAATAAAGTAGTAAATATAAAGTTCAAGGTTTTATGTCTTAACACAACACCTAAACTACTCTACCTCTTCTGCTACAGAAGTGTGAGACGGGTATTTTCCTTTGTATGCATGCTGACTACTAAAAGCATACATAAAAGAACATTGTTCTGAAAGCTTGTTTCATGTACACAGGTGTCCAGTTCTATGTTGATTTTTATTAATTTTGCTCTTTTCACATGGGGTTTATAAAAGGAGACATGTCTGTGTCTAATGACAACTGAAATCACAGGGCTTGATTAAGTTCAGTCTGGGCAGTTGGACTAGACAATCATTGTAGGTGCCTTACCTTGCCTTGCCTTGCCCTGCCCTGCCCTTCCCTGCCCTGCCTTGCCCTTCCCTGCCTTGCCCTGCCCTGCCTTGCCTTGCCTTGCCTTGCCCTGCCTTGCCTTGCCCTGCCTTGCTTTGCCCTGCCCTGCCCTGCCCTTCCTTGCCTTGCCCTGCCCTTCCCTACCTTGCATTGCCCTGCCTTGCCTTGCCCTGCCTTGCCCTGCCCTGCCTTGCCTTGCCCTGCCCTGCCTTGCC
>NW_020799091.1:128251725-128255070 GCF_003259725.1 Athene cunicularia
TCCCTTCCCTCCCCTTCCCTTCCCTCCTCATTATTCACTGAGTGCAAACAATGTATTGTGAGTTCAGACCTCTAAGGACTGACAAAGGACTGCTTTCTATATACTACTGATAGAAGACCAAATGTATGGGAAATTCTTGCACATATAAAAACTAATTAAAGCTGTAAAGTAGTCCAAACAGCAGTTTAATAAAGCTTCCAGATTGCAAAATTTGTGGGCTGTCAGTTGCAACTCATTTACACGGCAGGCCAATTTTTTTCCTGGTAGCAAACAGGGGTGGATTTAAGATATTTTAAGGACTTCAAAAGGCTACATTTGCTGACTTACTAATGTTTGACAAGTGTCTACTGTTTTCTAATAAAGCTGATGTACTGACTGTAGTATCTGCTCAGACCAGCAACACGTACCTGCAAGCCAAAAAATCTACTAAAACAACAGACTAGGTAAGGAAGGAATGTGAAGGAACTGCAGACTAGTTTAACAGTAGATGGCCATTCCCACTTATGCAGAGCACCAGCAAGCGCCATTCTCAGTAGACCATGAACATCTCTGGCATGTGACATTCAGCCCATATTCTGTGCAGATAACCTGTGACAGGCAGCTGAATCCCATCCCCAGTCAATATAATCAGTGGAACCTAATGAGTAATTTGGCTCACTCTAAAATGAAGACCCAAGGAGCAATTCAGTTGCCCATACATTTGAGAGACCCCTCGTATCCAGTCTCTCCGTCACCCAGATGGCATTCCAGTAGGTTCTGCGTCTTCTACTGCTCCTATGTCCTGTCTGCTAGCCCTGAGCAGATAGATGTCTTGGCTACACCAGGGTGTCTCAGATGGCCTTAGATGCTTACATGTGAAAAACTGAACAGAGCTGAGAGTTGACAGCTGGAAGTAGCCTCACATTCAGAGGCACTGATCCTCAAGGAGGGCTTCAATCACCTTAGTATCTGCTGGAGGAGCAACACAGCAGGGCATAAGCGATCCAGAAAGTTCCTGGAAAGCATCAGTGACTACTTCTTGACCCAAGCAATACAGGAGGCACTGACGGAAGGTGCCCTGCTGCTGGACCCCGTGCTCACAAACAGGGAAGGGCTCATTGGTGATGTGAAGGTTGAAGGCAGCCTTGGCTGCAGTGACCACGAGATGGTGGAGTTCAATATCCTGAGAGGAGTGAGCAGAATGAAAAGCAAGCTCACAACACTGGACTTCAGGAGAGGAGACATATCCCCTTTGGGGTCTTGCTTGGATGGATAAGGGATAAGGACCTGGAGGGAAGAGTGGCCCCACAAAAGCTAGCTAAGGTGCAAGGATTACATCCTCCAGGTGCAAAAGCACTCCATACCAACAAGCAGGAATTCAGGCAAAAAATGCCCAGAGGCCTGCATGTCTGAACAAGGCGGGGGGCTAGCTAAACTCAACATCAAAAGGAAGTATACCAAAGGTGGAAGCAGGAACAGGCAACCTGGGAGGAACACGGAGGCACTGTCCACACACGCAGAGACATGGTTAGGAAAGCCAAAGCCTACCCGGAATTGCATCTGGCAAGGGAGGCAAAAAGCAAGAAGGGCTTCCCTAAGTCCGTAAGTGGCTAAAGGAAGACTAGAGGAAATGTGGGCCCACTGCTGGGTGGTGCAGGTGACCTGGTGACACAGGACACCTTCTTCACATCAGTCTTTACTAGCAAGACCAGCCTTTATGTCCCAGACACCAAGAGGAAGTCTGGAGCAAGGCAGACCTTCTACTGGAAGATCAGGTGAAAGAATATTTAGGCAAACTGGACCTACATAATTCCACGAGCCCTGATGAGATGATGCACCCATGAGGGTGCTGGCTGAGGTAAATTCAAGGACACTCGATAATCTTTGAATGATTTTGGTGACTGTGAGGGGGGCCTAAGGACCAGAGGAAAGCAAATATCACTCCTATCTTCAAGAAGAGCAAAAAGGAGGACCCAGGGAAATCTGATTTGCAGCGATTAAATATGATTAGCATCTACCCTGCCCTCCTAATGAAGACAATTGCAAAAAAACCCAAACCAAACCAAAACAAAATCAAAAGAAGAGAAGAGAAATACTATGACCTAAAATTCATAGTTACTTAGATTTTACATTTGCAGTTTTGGCCAATAAGACTGGACTGACTACAGTAGACACTAACTAGCCTCCACAGGCAAGGACTGCAGCTATCACACACCTTCTGAATCCACTTAAACCCCAACCGCTGCCTCTGAACCCAGTCAGCGAGCTGTCTGCATCACAAGCATCTTTATCCCTTTCTAAAATTGCCTAAGATATGCTAGCTTACTGCACCCAGGACTTTAGCCCACAGATGGCAATAATAATTGTTCCCATGATATGAAGCTTTTCCTGGCAATGCCTCAGTCCAGCGACACTACAAATAGTATATTAAAGGTCAAATCGGGAGGAAAGAGGAAAAAATCCCCTGGCAATCTAAATAGGCAAAAGCCACTTCCTTTTATTCCAGCAGCTGCAGTGAGCCTAGGGCTGTCTTCCCACACACAGTCAGAATCAAACTCTCATTTGTTTCTGAAGGATTCCTTTTTTCACACCATATTTTTCAGTTTTCATGAACCTTACATTCCCTTCTTACTGCAGTACACTTGCTGTGGTCCTACAACTATGCAGATGACTACTGTAGTCACTGGGGACAGTCATACAAATACCCAAGCTGAAGCAAGCCCATCATCACTAGGACTAGCATGTTTTGCTTTAGTGAACATAACTGTTTCAGGACCAATCCAGAGAAAGCCTGAACAAGAGCAGCTTCTCCTGAAACAGCTCCATGGTGTGCCTGCAGAACAACTTCGCACAAAACACCAACACCAGTTAAGCGACAGGCCTTGTCATTGGGATAATATGGCTTGATCATCCCCTAGGCACGAGTACTTTCCAGGAAAACACAGATTTAACTCTCATTGATTCACAATATCCAATGCATGGACAGAGGGTTGCAGTGCTAACACCTCAGGGGGCAGAGCAAGCTGTCAAGGTTACTATGAAGGGAGAAGGCCAAGTTCGGAGTGCGCAAGTGCTTTTCTCTCAGCTTGTCTCAGTCATTTTTCATATTTTGGCACACTGTCAGAATGCCATAAATAGTTCATCTGGGCACAGCTCATCTCAGAGACACTGACCCAATTTTCCTCAGTTTCCCTGTAGAACACCTGCCCCTGTGTTGCCCGTATTTGCTATTTGCCTGGCTGCTCACTGGAGACAAATTCCATCTGGGAGTCCAGAGGAGCAGTTTCTGACAGACTTCTAACAATTACAAATATCAAATCCAGCAGAGAAAAGTGCTGCAATCATGGATTTGGGGTGGGGTGGGGG
>NW_020799091.1:128255120-128267654 GCF_003259725.1 Athene cunicularia
TGATGAAGAAAATGAAAATGGGGAAGGGACAGACCAAGAACCAGAGAAGTTAAGAGAGAGAAAGAGGAGTTGAAAAGCTCATTTGGACAATAAGGGCAGAGAGGAAATCTTCTGAGAGCAAAACCAAATACAGCAAGATGAGAGGGACCAAGAAGGAGAGTTGGAAACGCCAGCAGAGCTTTATGTACCTCCAGCAGTGTTTTTAGGGAAGTGATACAGGTGACACTGACTTTTTGTACCCAGATACAATTTGGAATTGAGCTGGGACACAGGATGAAATTTAGAAGAGCATAAAATTGCTCTCTTCTTCAACTGAGACAAGTGATCTGTTTCTGATACGGGAGTTCTACCCCCAGGTGTACTGTGGGACAGCAAGAATGAATAATATATGTGATAGTATCAAAAACAAACAGAGTGCCAAAGCTGGCACTGGAATCAAATTGGGAGGGATGAATGGACATGGCTGAATTTGAGGCCTAGGGAAAAGCGTATGTGCAGAGCTACAGACTGCCTCAAATGAGAATGACTCTTGGCAAAGCAGAATCATCACAGAGTTTACAAGAGAAGTTAACTGGTATGGGCCATGCCACTTAACTTAAACCAGATAATGGGAGGTACTGCTAGAATAAGCCCTAAACTGAATCAACTGGAAAGGGGGATGGACTTTGGCAGTTACAGCGGGCAGGATGACGGAAATGATTTAATAATCTATAATACTGTAGAAATATGATTTAGATATTACTGTCTTATAATGCAAGAAAGATGGCATAATTAGCATGCAGAAGACACACTCGAAAAGAAAAATCTAAGTAACTTTTAGATAAAACACTGTTTTATTTTCCCCCCCAGAAATAAGCTTGTGACTAGCTTACAGAGATGGAAGTATTTTTCCACTGTGACAGGCTATTTCACGGTGACTGTTACTGTGTATCTTGCATCTTGTTCTGAATAAAGTGGGATCAGCCAAACTTGAAGCAAGGCATGGTGAAGCAATAGAGCCCTAGGTTGATCTAGTTTCATAGTTTCTACAACTGTTAAGGTGGGGAAGAGATAGTGGAAAATGAAAGAAAAGAGAGAAACATGTGGCTTTGGGGCTTTTTAAATGGAAAAGGAGAGCATCAAATTGACTGACACAAAAAAAAAAAAAAGAAGCAACTAAGAACTGTTTTCTGCTAGAGTGTTGATAAGATCAGCTGAGTAAGGGGGTTTTTACATAAAAGAGATGGAGCTGAAGCATTTACTAGCTAGTTATATATTGGGAAGGCTGCCAGGGAATGCGCTGTGTGAAGAAAAAAGGCAAAACAAGAGGAAAGATTTGGGCAAGTGAAGAATGAAATATTAGTAGAGAGCAACATATAGGATATAGGAAAAGCAGAAAACTACTTGAAAAACACCAAAAAGCACCCCCCTGCTACAGAGGCCTCCCTGTCAGACCCCACCACTACCAGAACCTAGCCACATAAATCCAATACACTATGACAGCCAACAAGGAGATCAGCTGCCCAAGTCCAACAAGGGGACCTCAACAGGATGCAAAGATCTGCCCCCAATCTCATGACTGAAATAGCTCCCTCCACTGTATCCCTTTTCAAATATGATTCTGTCTATGTTTTTCTCCTATAGTCCCACGATCTTCTCTTTCTCAGACATCAAAGCTGTATAAAGGGAGAAGAGTCAGTCCTCTGCGCTACAGAAACGGAGGCTGGGTAGCTGGAGGGTAATTGCTGATGTCGGGGTATACTGATACAGTAATAGCACATTTTCAGTGATGTGGGATAAACATCATACTGGACACTGCTATGTGACTGAGTAGAAAAACTGACATGGGACCTGATTTGCAGAACCGACTTGGAATCATTTGCATTTGGACTTGAAAGAAAAAAAAAGATAAACTCTCTTCTTTTTTTCTCCACATTGTCATTTTTGAAATATTTTTTAAAATATCTTCATCATGAATTCTAACTACTATTTCCAAAAGCATCTGATAACTTAAATCCCATGTAACTTTTAGCCAAAAGGCAATGATAAGCAGTGGGCAGTGAATCCCAAGAAAAGATTATATTGTAAAATGGTTTGTGGGGATGATATCTAGGAACAACTGTTTTCAGTAATGAATCTGTTAATTTGAGAGAAGATTTTGGAGAACAGCCAATCAGTCCAGAATTCTGGGAACCAGTAGCCTAGGATGGCCTAATCACCCAGAACTTTGTGTTTCTGGCCTTCTAAGTGAAAAGAACACTTAGAGTTGCAGGAAACCTTGCAAGGCAAGGCACCCCATGTGTGAAGATCTACAGAAAGAAAAGGACCTAAGGTCCCAACCTTCCTTTTTCCTCTGTAAACCGCCATTCTCCTTTCTGACTGTTTGGCATGAGGAAAAGTCTTACTTTGATAAAGTCAAAAGTAAATCTCACACACACCACATCCTACATCACTAGAGGGCTTACTAAAGGATGTTGTTTCACATTTCTATTTATCTGGAGAAACTGGACACATAGTAAGAAACAGCAGGCAGTCTTATGAAACTAATAAAAGAAAGTATCTTAACTCATGGTAGGGGGCAGGAAAAAAAAAAAAAAAGGGTCTTTATCTATCTGCTCAGAATGGTTCTTGTCAGATTCTTTGTTCTAAATAAAGAGCTAACAGCTGGTCCAGGAAGGACTCCAAAGGCTTCCATATGGTGAGGAGGAAGGCAATGCCCACACACTCTTCTACTAAAGTATAAGAAGGAAACTTGCTTCTCCTTCCTATCCACGACTTATTCTTCAGACTTAAGAAGAGCTCTCTGCAGAATCAACAATAGAAACCTGTTCCTGGGCTACTGCTTTTGTTCTGTACTTCACATAGGACACTGTAGTAACTCTGTATCAAAGTGTACTTCTGTTCTTCAGAAGGGAGAACATGCAGAGGAGAAGTCGTGGAAAGGAGTCCATGCAAAGGAACACCAGGGGACAACCTATACCAGCTGAATGTGGCTCCATCCAGACAGGACAGCAACATACTGCTAGCAGGAGAAGAGATCAAGAACGGTGATTAATCCAGAGGAGTTTACAAGAAACATGAGGATAAAAAATATCTTCTAACACTAAAGTTCATTATTTGGTTGTCTTTGACTGTTATAAGCTGCTCATGGAATCTCAGAAAGTAGATGATGGGAATGGTGTTTTGTGGTTTGATATACTACCATTATTTCAGTTATTCCTTAAAATAGTTACCATTTTCATCTATTCCCAGCTTCTGTAATAATGAAGCTGCAAGGAAGTATCAGCTTCCTTTGAATGCTACAAAAAGGGGAACATAGATTTTTTTTTTTTTTTTTTTTTTTTTTTTTTACCCCCAGTCCTAATTTCCATATTTTTTGAGTGCTTAAGACTACTACCTGATACTAAATTATTCACTGGCAGTTTACCTGGACTGTGAAGTAGTCATGCAGACAACAAATCTAAGTGCCATACAGAGCTGCTCTATGTTCATCTGAGCTTTCTATCTCAGGAGCAGTACTATACAAATGTAGTTATATCTCTTTCACCATGAGCAAGATATAAAAAGGCACACAAATTTTAATCATCCTAAACATTTAAACAAATAAAAAGCACTTAGCAATTTTAACTGCATTGTAAGTCTCCAGCACAATGAACTGTATTTTAATAAAGTTCTTTTGCATGAGCCCAATCACTTAATAAAAGAGGAATTTTAAGGTAACATATTGACAACCATTTATCATCCATTACATTTGCACTTGGCAGTAACCAGAATATTTGTACTCTCAGTGTCCCAGTAAAACTCTTATTTGAATAAATTCCAATCTAACTTTAAAATTGTGTCTGCAGCCAAAACTGGGTTCCACATTACACTTATTTTTTAGAGTACTAAGTGTGGTGCAGCAACGTTTTACACTGCTAGTATATCTCGAGTAGATGCATACTAAGACCAAGGAAGCACCAGCAGAACATTATACACAGAATTATATAACCAACATAAGCAGTTTAATCCAAGGGACTGTCTTAAGCTTGACATAGGAAGACAGTCATGACATTAAACTGGGTGTTGAGGCTTGGCCAGATTGTCCAATACCATTACTGGGGGATATATTCTACTTCCTTCTACCAGCATTTCACAGAAAATACCATGGCCCTCGGGCAGAGAGCACATTCAAGGTAATGATAACACCATTATGATTGCTTTTTTCTTACTAAACTAGGCTCCTAGGTCCCTGCTGCATGTTCCCTGTACAGGCTGCTGTCATTTCCCTCTTTTTTTTTTTTTTTTTAAAAATCACTGGTTCCAATAGCACTAGCAAAGGGGCCCAAAGTAATTAGGACCGTAGAGTGCATTAAGTCTAGGCTCAGCTCTGCTCCATGTGGCACCTTGCTTCTAACGCTGTTGCTTCTTGGTAAAGAAGTGGAACAACTAGATGGCTAGTTACAACTCTTCTTAATTTTGTATATGTAGCCTAACAGGCTGTCTCTGGTGGCAGCTTGAACTAAATCCTGAATGGAATTTCCAGCCATGTTCTTAGCACCAAAAAATGGTCATTCCAACCCTAGTCTGGGATGCTAAGTGTCAGAAAAGGCTGCCAGTAAATATTCCCTGTGAGAAGTGATTTAGTCTCCTAGCTCTGTGAACTTTTGGCAGATGACAAATACTCCTAATACAGAGAACCCACACAGAAGTGGCTCCCTAAAGGGTGGGGAAAAAGGGTCTCTCACCTTGGCAGGCTCATTCCTCATCAACAGGCTGGTAGCCAGCCTTGCAGGTGCATCGTCTAATGGCCACCATCCACTCCCCTTCTCCATTGCAGTGCAAACGAACACCTGGAGACCCAATCATGCTTGTCTCTTCAGCATTTGGTACACATGTCCCTGATGACTCCACCAGTGAGGTCCTCTCCCCTCCAGCAAAAGTTTCCGGGAAGGAGGCAAATCCTTTAATCACAGCTGGGCACTTGTAGAAATAGACTTGGACTGCCACTAGGGACATGCAGGCTCCCGAGTCCTGGAAGGCCAGGTAGAAGCCATGCTTGGTGAGTGGCCCAAAGCTACGTACTTTAACATTCATCTTTACCAGCTTCCCAGTGCTGTCCACCTGGGAAAAGCTTTCATCAGCTGCAATAGTATCCACTTTGTTCCAGGGGCCCTCATGCCACTCTGGCAGTTCCTGAGAGGCTGTATCAGCTTCTGACTGGTGGTGGTAGAGTGTGAAAGTCTCCTTGCAAGAAGAAGCCACAGTGCGCATGCTGGAACAATCTCTCATTGAGAAACGGACACGGACATGGATGCGGTGGGCTCCATGTCGCTCTATGAAGTGAGTACGCAACCAGTTATTCTGACCTGGTTCAGCCACGTTACAGACTTGAAAGGTTCGGATCAGGCGCTTCTTGTCATCCAGGACACTTACCTCATTCCACTATAATGGATACATGGTAAAGAAAAGCAAGAAGAAATAGTAAAAAAAAAATATGGATTCAGTGTTCAACTGCACAAAAAATATAGGACAGGCCTTCTTCTTCCCTTCCCTTCTCCTTGCCATGTCTGTGACAAGACTTGACATGAGCATCACAGCACTCTGAACAGTATGAAGTATGACCCTGTAAAGAAGAGCTGTTAAACCTTGCAGCTAAGAACTGCATGACAGAAAATATAATTCATGCAAACCTGTCACGTGGCATTAAGAATCTTAAAATCAGAGAATCACACTTTCTTCCCTCTTACTTCCCCATCTCTCAACTCCAGAGAAAAAGACACACAACACAAACGAGACAGAGAAAAAAGTCACTGTTCTTTGGAGAAAACATTAAAGCAAGTCCCTTGATCCCAGTTGGAGCTGTGCTCTGCCGTCTCTGATGCACACAAAACAACTCAGAATGGCCACTGCAGGGGCAGGTCCAGTATCTGTTTTGTGCCAGGAGGAAGGCATAAAGGAGAGATAGGGATGGGTGAAAGCAGGTTACTGCACAAAGCTGTAAAAGAATCCTCTCTTTACCCTCTCAACTAGCTTTACAGAACAGGTATGATTCCCTGGGGATGACAGAGGAAGCATATAATGAGATAGAAGGAACCTGCGCAAACACTCTTGCCAAGGTCAGATCGACCAACTCCTTGTAACAAGATCTACATTAAGACCAGTGTTGAGGAGAAACAAAAGCAAGTTAGGAACACTGGTGAGTCCCCTCTGTGCAAAACGAAAGCACCCATTTGCAGACTGGACCATCTTTTCAAGGAAGTTTTCTGCCTCCCTGAGACCCAGATTAGGGATGTCACTAGATGATGGAAGAGTTTAGTACAGCCTTCAGACTATTACCCACCCCTGTTCTCTCACATGGGTACTAATGATATTGCAACAAAAAGTCTAAGGTTGATCAAAAGAGATTCCAGGGCCCTGGGAAGAATGATAAAAAATTCAGGACCACAGGTATCATTTTCCTCAATCCTCCCAGTAATGGGGAGACACTTTGCAAGAAATAAACAATACCTGGCTTCAGGAATGGTGCCTCCGCCAAAACTTTTGGTTTTATGATCATGGAAGTGTCTTTGAGACCCAAAGTATAATGGGGCCTGATAGGATCCACGGGTCCTGATGGGGGAAACACATCTTTGCTCGTAAACTGGCAGGACTGACTTAGAGGGCTTTAATCTAGAATTCATGGGGCAAGGGAGTACCAACAGGAGAACTGAAGGTAAGCCAAGGGTTGGCATGGCATTGCCTAAGGATGGCAATGGTAGTGGGAAGATTTATGCTGCTCCTGGGAGCATCGAGCATATCTGAAATGCTTGTACATCAACATATGCAGTATGAGGAAAAAAAAATGGATGAGCTGGAAGCTTTGGTCAGTTCCCACAGCTACGATGTCATTGGTATTAGTGAGACTTGGTGGAATGAGTCCCACAGCTGGGAGTACTGGGATGTAGCACTACAGGCTGTTCAGAAGGAACAGACAGGGCAGGGGAGGTAGAGCAGCTGCACAGTACATAAGGGAGAGGTTTGATTGTACAGGCCTCACAGTTAGAAATGATGTGCTTGAGAGGCTCTGGGTGAGGATTAGGGGGATAAAAAACAGCTGTTGTAGTGTCTACTACTGATCGCGCAGACAGGATGTTAGCACTGATGAGTTATTCTATAGGCAATTAGGATAAATATCTGGATCAGTAGCCCTTGTCCTTATGGGAGATCTCAACTTCCCAGACATCAACTGGGAGTACCATACTGTGATGAGCAAGTCCGGGAAATACTTGGTTTGGGGAAGAAAACTTCTTGCCACAAGTCATTAGTGAGACAACTAGGAAAGATGCTCTCCTAAGACCTGCTGTTTGTGCATATGTCACGTCCCGCTCCAGCGAGGGGGACAAGTGACTCAGATTCGCAAATCCCCAATTGGAGTGGACAACAAGTCTCCAAGTTCAAGCATTTATTAACTACCTACAATGCACTAATTGAACACACGATAACTGGCTAAGTACAGAGCAAGCTGTGGCGAGCAATATAATGTGCTTTACATTTCTTAACAGAAAAAAGGAAAAGAGGGAGATAGAGGGAATGGGGGAGTACAGATCACCAGTCTGGGTTCCTGCGCTGCTCCTGCCGGCGAGGATTCCAGGAGGCAGCTATCTTCTTCGCTGGCATCCGTCGTCTTTGCTTCACTGCTCTCTCCAGACGGCCGGGGGCGGGGGGGGCAGGGCAGGAAGAGGGGCAGAGAGAGAGAGAGAGCCCTTTCTTCTCCCCTTTGATTTATACCCACTTTCCTTGGGTCCGTCCCCTAGGTCAACTCACAGACCTACGTATCCCATGTACAGGGAGGGGTAAGGTGTTCCATGGGATGATGTCACTAGCATGATCATGACAGCCCTCGTTAGCATATTGCGGGGTGTCAACTTTAATATGCATTTCGTGGATAATGAAGCAAAGTTCATTCACCGGACACATGGCCCTTGAAATCTGCCCAGGTGCCCCAGGGCAGAGCCGTCCCATCTCCACAGGGCTCTCTCCCCCAGATACATCAGGCAGTCTTATCAGCTTCGGCCTCCACAGAAAGCACCCTGTGACTCATAGTTTTGTCTTGGGAGTGTTTGAGGCAAATCTTCAATCAGCCTCAACTTTTGTTTTCCCAGGCTGTTTGTCTTAGTTTTTCACAGGCCTGGTTGCTCGGCTCTCACATCATAGAAAAGGACTTGTGAGAGATGTGATGGCAGGTGTCTGTCTTGGTCACAGTGATCACAGAATCACAGAATCATCTATGTTGGAAAAGACCTTGAAGATCATCCAGTCCAACCATTATCTCACACTGACCATTCCCAACTCCACCAGATCCCTCAGTGCTGGGTCAGCCCAACTCTTCAACCCCTCCAGGGATGGGTACTCCCCCCCTGCCCTGGGCAGCCCATTCCAACACCCAACAACCCCTTCTGCAAAGAAATACTTCCTAAGAGCCAGTCTGACCCTGCCCTGGCACAGCTTAAGGCCATTCCCTCTTGTCCTATTGCTTGTTCCTTCATTCAAGAGACTCATCCCCCCTCTCTGCATCATCTTTCAGGGAGTTGTAGAGGGTGATGAGGTCTCCCCTCAGCCTCCTCTTCTCCAGATTAAACCCCCCCAGTTCCCTCAGCCTCTCCCCATCAGACCTGTGCTCCAGACCCTGCACCAGCTCCGTTGCCCTTCTCTGGACACGCCTGAGTCATTCAATGGCCTTTTTGGAGTGAGGGGCTCAAAACTGAAGCCACTCATTGAGGTGTGGCCTCACCAGTTCTGAATACAGGGGTGAGATCCCTTCCCTGTCCCTGCTGGCCATGCTATTGCTGATACAAGCCAGGATGCCATTGGTCTTCTTGGCCACCTGGGCACACTGCTGGCTCATATTCAGCCGGCTGTCAATCACCCCCCCCAGGTCCCTCTCTGACTGGCAGCTCTCCAGCCAGTCCTCCCCAAGCCTGTAGCGCTGCTGGGGGTTGTTGTGGCCCAAGGGCAGCACCAGGCATTTGCCCTTATTGAAACTCCTTCAGTTGGCCTCAGCCCATCGGTCCAGCCTGTCCAGGTCTCTCTGCAGAGCCTCCCTACCCTCAAGCAGATCAACACTCCCACCCAACTTGTGCGGCGGGCGGAGGAAGCAAGCAGCCGATTCAATGTGAATGATAGAGCAAGCTTCCACTTTATTGAAAGAAATCACACCTTATATAAGCAGTCTACAATACACTACTTGCAACTCTATTGGATCCATTCAAGAAACTACATTATAATGTCTCAGCCATTGGGTACATTCAAAAGATCACATTATAATACACCAGCCCCTTGTGGCATTTCTGGTATGCATAAACATCTTCCTAGCTGTAAACCTGCTTCTCTCCCAGGGCTGCTTCCCTTCACCCCCCAAGGTCGTAATGCGCCCCAACTATCTCCTTGTTCTCACAACAGTCCTTGTTATCATCAATGTACGCTGGGTTTTTTCCTCTGTTTACCTCAGGTGGCTGGGACCGACTTCTGCAGGGAGCTATGGCCGACCAGCTCCTACAGGGAGCTATGGCCTTGCTCTCTGCAAGCCGTTCTCCAACAAACTTGGTGTCATCTGCAAACTGACTGAGGGTGCACATGATCCCCTCGTCCAGATCATCAATAAAGATGTTAAACAGGAGTGGCCCCAAAATCCAGCCCTGGGGGACATCCCTCATGACTGGCTGCCAACTGGATTTAATTCCATTCACCACAACTCTTCGAGCCCGGCCATCCAGCCAGTTTTTTACCCAGCAAAGCGTGTGCCCATCCAAGCCACAAGCAGCCAGTTTTGCCAGGAGAATGCGGTGTCACGGAATTGTTGAATTTAAAGTTTTCAGTGTAATGTGAAAAAAAAAGGAAAGCAGATTTTCTACCCTGGATTTCAAGAGAGCAAATTCTAAGCTACTCAGGGAGCAACTTAACAGTGTCCCCTGGGAATCTGCTGTCGATGGCCTAGGAGTCCATGAGTGCCCATCAGTTTTTAAGAATCTCCTTTTAGAAGCACAGGAGCAGGCAACTCCAGCATGTTGGAAGTCAAGTGAGGCAGAAGACCATCTTGGCTGAAGAGGAAGCTCCTCACAGAGCTCAAGAGGAAAAAAAAATTGTATGATCTCTGGAAGTACAGACAGGCTTTGCAGGAAGATTACAGAGCTGTGGTTCACATATTCAGGGAGGAGACATGAAAGGCCAAAGCTCAATTAGAGTTGAAACTGGACAGTGTTGTGTCTGAAAACAAGAAAGGCTTTTTAAAGTACATTAACAGCAAGAGGAGGTCTAAAGAAAACATGGGACTGATACTTCTTCAGTATGGTCCCTGCCATAGGAATAAAGAAAAGGCAGAGGCATCAACGCTTTTTTCCCTCAGTCTTTAATAACAGTGGTAGACCTTGGTCTGCCCAGCCCCAACTCAGAGAACCACAAATGCAGGAACAGTGATTTTCTATTTGTGGACACTGAAAATAGAAACCAGCTGTATCAGCTGAATGTTCAGAAGTCCATGGGACCTGATGGGATTCATCCAAGAATACTGAAAGAGCTAGTGGATGTTACAGAAGGACCCTTCTTCATCATCCACCAAATGTCTTGGGATTCTGGGGAGGTCCACACTCACTGGAAGTTAGTCAGTGTTATTCCAATCAACAAAAGGGGCATGAGGGAAGACCCAGGGAACTACAGGCTTGTTAGTCTAACCTCATTTCCTGGAAAAATTATGGAGAAGATCATACTGGGTACTACTGAAAGGCATTTAAAAAACAATGCAATCATCAGGCACAGTCAACAGGTGTTCACAAAGGGAAAGTCCTGTCTGACTAATTTGATATCCTTTTATGATAAGGTCACCTGCCTAGTGGATGAAGGGAAGGCGGTGGATGTAGATTTTTCTGTACTTTAGTAAGGTCATTGATACTGTCCCTCACAACACCCTTCTGGACAAATTATCCAGCTGTGAGATGAGCAGGTACATGGTGCGATGGGTGAAGAACTGGCTGGATAGTAGTGCTCAAAGAGTTGTAGTGAATGGGGCTACACCTGGCTGGTGACTGGTCATCAACGCTGTTCCTCAGGGCTCAATTCTAGGGCCAGTTCTGTTCAATATCTTTATCAGTGATCTGGATGCAGGACTTGAATGCACCATTAGCAAGTTTGCTGATGATACCAAACTGGGAAGTACTTTGACTCTCTTGAGGGACAAGAGGCCTTGTAGAGGGGTCTAGATAGACTGGAACACTGGGCAATCATCAATGGAATAAATTTTAACAAGACAAAATACTGGATTCTGCACCTACGATGGGGTAATGCCAGGCACAAGTACAAACTGAGAGAGGAGTTGCTGAAGAGCAGTCCTGCAGAAAGGGATCTGGGGGTGCTGGATGGCAGCTGGCTCAATCAAGGGATCTGGGGGTACTCAATATCAGCAGTGTGCTCTGCTAGCAAAGAGGGCAAACCACATCCTGGAGTGCATCAAGCACAACATGACCAGCTGGTCAAAGACGTGATTCAGCACTGGTGTGGCCTCACCTTGAGTGCTGGGTGCAGTTCTGGGTCCCACAATTTCAGAAGGATGTGAAGGTCCTTGAATGTGTCCAGAGAATGGCAACATAGCTGGTTAAAGGGCTGGAAGAAATGTCCTATGGAGAGTGGTTAAGAACTTTGGGCTCATTTAGTTTGGAGAAAAGGAGGCTGAGGGGTGACCTCATTGCTCTCTGCAGCTTCCTGAGGAGGGGAAGTGGACAGGGAGGTGCTGATCTCTTCTCCCTGGTATCCAGTGATAGGATGTGTGGGAATGGTTCAAAGCTACATCAGGGGAAGTTCAGACTTGACAGTAGGAAACATTACCAAGAGGGCAGCCAAACACTGGAACATGCTTCCTAAAGAGGTGGTTGATGGCCCACGTCTGTCAGTGTTGAAGGACAATGCCCTTAACATGCTTTAACTTTTGGTCAGCTGTGAAATGATCAGGCAGTTGTACTAGATGATCATTGTAGGTCCTTTCCAATGGAAATAATTCTAGTCTAGTCTAGTCTAGTCTAGTCTAGTCTAGTCTAGTCCAGCCTCGCCCCGCCTCACCTCGCCTCTCCTCGCCTAGCGTAGCCTAGCCTAGCCTAGCCAGTCTGTGAGTCTGTGTGGAGGGATGGCTGGACACCTCATGAGTATTTCTGAAGTAGGGTGGAAGGAAGAGGGTAAGGGGGTGGAGTAATATTCCACCCAGTAGCCTCCTCTCTTAACAATCTGTCTTTGCACAACATACTGTGTTCAAATTGTTCATATGTAGCAAATCCATAAAACAAGTCTCATTGGATCCCATTTCCCTTTCTTCATCAGATGCATGCATGCCTCCCCAGCAGAGGTGTGGTCAAGAAGAGGACAAGGGAAATGCTTACCCCATCAGAAGGGTGGGTAGTCCAGCCAATCTCTGAGGTTTCTCCAGTTGTATCCAAAAGTATTTCTGTTTATATTTTAAAAAATTAAGTTTAAAAAAAAAAGTATTTTGCGTTTTTACAAGTCAGGCTAGAATTTTATCTGTCCCTCATAAGATTGTCTCTGAAAATGCCTCAC
>NW_020799091.1:128267704-128287942 GCF_003259725.1 Athene cunicularia
CCCCCCCAATCATGCCTTGTACAGGGCTTCCACACACCCAGAATATACATTCATGTATTGAGATTAAATATGATAGGCTATGTCCATAGTAGTAAATTAAGCAGGGCCAGAGGCACTGGGCACATAATCATGCTAACTCATGGTTAGCAAGTTGCTTGACAATATTCTGGCCAGACAAAAACTTTCCTGGGCAAAGTGTAACCCCACTGATAGCATGCAGCAGAATTATAATAAGGAGTACAGATGCAGCCACCCTTTTTTTTTGAAAGAAAAGGGTGGGACAGAAACATGAGTTACATTAATGCATGCCAGTCATGGCTTCCCATTTTATTTTCAGGTGTAAATGTGGACATAAGGCCAAGACACTTTTATTTTCAGGTCTGGAACCAAATTTCTATGAGAGTTTAGGATAATGACCCGTTTGATCCTGTAATGGATTCACTTTGTTCTGGAGCTGGGCATTAGCCTGCGTACGGATCCCAGTTTTATCAGAAAATCACCGTTAAACAGTCTTTTGCATTATACTGCTCAGAAGTAGGGTACATGCAGAATTTTACAGGCCTAGATTATTCCCACAACTTGTCTGCATTTCCACTGTTACTGAATCTAGCATTTGGAGACAGGTACTAGACTTCACTGCTCTTGCGGATGTTATTCTCTGTTCAGGTACAAAGAAAAACAGTAGAGATTGCCACAGTGCAAGTTATATACACAGTATTCTCCAGAAGTGAATGGTAAGGTCTGAGACCACCCTGGAAGTATGCAAGCATGTGTGTTTTTCTGTGTACATTTACAGTGGGGACATGGGGGAAGAAAGACTCCATCAAATAGGCATTTACATGTGTTGATTCATACTGTACAAATCAACAGCTTTTTCTTAAATTCTGGAAAGTCAATCTCTTTTGTTTGGTTATTTTAATTTACATTTTTCTATCTTGTTGCTTTGTTTAAAAAAGGCCCAAAAACCAAGATAGAAAAAGCCAGAACCCAACAGCAACGTCCAGTTTATTTACAAACAGGATTCACTATTCCCTTTGTAAAGGTTTAATGATATGATTGTCCCATGTTTTACATAGGAGAGATCCTCAGTAGTTCATGTTTCCAAATTATGGACTGCTAACTTCACTATCCCTATCAGTACTCCTGGGTATTCACTCCACATTAATCAGCAGAAAGGAAAGACTACACTTGTCCTAAAGCAGACATGATCAAGTAAGCAAGTTTATCCAGACCTCAGGCTTTGCTGATGTCCCCAAACTGATGTTCCCTATATTCCTACATGATATCATGTATTTCTTATACCTTCCTGAGGAGCTGATCCAGTTCCTTGCTTCAAAACCAGTGCAAAATATCTGGGCTGGCTTGCCAGAACTGGGAAGAGCTACTGGTTACAGCTGAAGCACAATCCCACTAAAATTCCCTAACAGACCTCAGAAAATGCTGAGAAGCTCAGAACTTAAGGATAGCTCAGCTCAGATGGCTTCTCTGAGTGGCAAAACATCTGTGAAAGGCCTATGCCTCATTGTGGTTTAGTCTCCCCTTAGGCTGTCCTGGCAGCAGAGGGATTTGGCATTCCCCCATGCACATTACTGTCTCAATTGCACAGTCTGGCACAAGGGTTGCACTCTGTCATGGCAGTACTTTGTAACTGGATTCCCTAACATGGCTTTGATATGCTGGAGTAAATATACAAGGTAATTTTCAACAAAGAAAGAACTTTTTTTTTCTAATTGGGTCTGAGTCTCCCAGTTATCAAAGTATAATGCAACTAGCCCATGGAAACTAGGAGAAAGTAAAATAGAGAAAAGTTAATTGGGGCATGGAAATTCAGATTAAAAGTGAGAAAGGAAAGAAGAAAGAAAATAGATAAGTCTTGCTCAGCAGCCTGGGCTCTGCCATGACTAGCAGGAAGCACATTCTCTAGACAGCTTCTTAACAGTGAGCAAGGTAATCTTCATCAAGCACATTAATATTTCACAGTGAACAGATACAGGCAGCTTGAAGTAGACAGAACTGTCTCTCTCACAGTGAGTATTTTAAATGAGGAAACATCAGGAAAATAAGAAAAGTACGCAAGAATGTTGTGTGCATAAATCTCATTTTGTGACTTATGGTCAAAAGTCCTTCACTAATTTTCTTCTTTTTCTCCCTTTCTTACTGCCTCTATGCCTTGAATCAGATCCTCAGTTACACCAGCTGCATGTACACTTATAAATCTAGCAAGCTGTTGGACTGCTCTCGGCCGAGTATGGTTTACATTCACGTGGCAAAAAACTCCAACGCCACAGAAGTGCGTGACTGCACCCAAACCATCTCTCATTCTAACCTCTGATTTATGCCTAGGCACTGCTTAGGAGAAGGTTAGATGACATGGGCCAAAACTATAATGATGGGTATTAACCTGTGCTAATAATTTAACAGTATGAATGACTACGTAACAGTGTACAGGTATAAGCCTTTACTTGCTACTTTATTAGTACTGATGCAGCATTCCCTCAGTGTATTGAGCCAGATTAGTATTCTGCTGCTCTTCAGTGCAGATAGCAATGATCTGCCCGGCTGAGTTTACCAACCTGGAAGAAAAATAGCTTTCTACTTTGCTCAAAATCAAGGGTCTTGCAAGATCAGATCAGATACAGGCCCAGAACAGTCCATGATGCTTCTAGAGGCCACACTTATTCAGGTGACCTCAGAGTATCATCAAAACAGTATTCCACTTTGGGTTAAAAATGAGGAATAATCAAGGTATCTGAGCAATCTGGAGGCCTTTAAACACATGAAAAGATAACAGTTCTTCTTTGACTCCTGCTTTAATCTTACATCTCTGAAGACTGAGATTCCAATTTCTTATTAAGACTCTTGCTTTAGTTCATAGAAGAGAAAAATAGCTGATGAGAGATTCTCCTGTATTTCTCTGCCCAAAACAAAAAAAACACCCCATAATCTTTTATAGTAGAGTCAAGTGGTTTCATTACACTCTTCCTAAAACAAAATTCAGAATTAACTACATTCTCAGTTCAGTGAAAAAAAATCCCTAAGACTTATGTTAGTACCAGTCAATACTTATGCTACAAACCAATCTCTTGGGCTGCACTATATTATAATGTCAACATCAAGACCAACTGGGCAGAGGTTGGAATTTATTACAGATTATTGTTACAGATGAGGCTGCTCAGAATAGGCATGTTAATGATTTTCAGATTTTGGTTAGCTTATACTTTCAAGCAAGACACTTTAATGCTTGTGTTACAGGCAAAAATGTTCCCCCGATGCAGGGGAAGATGACAATTCACCCAAGGATGACTGACCCTCTGACAACCTTCATGAAGACAGAGTTCACCTAACAGCTTTCTGGATTATAAAGATGGCCTAACAGCTTTCTGGAGTGAAGAACACTTGTCCTCTCTGTCTTAATAGTGAAGAAACATTGAGAAGAAAACTGATCCTGAGAAGGCAGTGAAAGAATCCCTTTACCTGTGGGATGCGAAGCTTGTCCTCTCTGTCTTAATAGTGGAGTGGTGCATGAGGAAATTCTACAACTCAAGTCTAGGCAAACTATAGCCACTGAGAAGAAAACTGATCCTGAGAGGGCAGTGAAAGAATCCCTTTATCTGTGGGATGAGAAGCTGATGCTAAGAATGACCAGACTATATAATGACAGAATTAACCAAGCTGGAAGGAAGGTACAGAGGTTATCTTGATCAACACCCCTCTCAAGACCAGGCTAAATTACAGTAGGCTGCTCAAGGCCCTATCCAGTTTAATTCTGAATATAACCAAATGTACACATAATTTGGTAGGTAAGGCAAAGAGCATTAGGGTAGAAGGTAACATTCAGAGAGTTTGCTTTGCTATGCAGCACCATGACCCAAGCAGCAAAGTTCTCTGGCTTAATAAGACTTCTTGAAAAGAAATATTACTGGACTTATTCTGACTTGTATTATCAGGCCTTGAACAGAACAAGTAGGAAGACTGTGAATGCTCTCTTAGAGAGGGCTGGAAAGAGCGTTCTCTGGGCTTGTGTAAAACTATTGTTAGGGATTGGCAAATCCTGTAGCCTCATGTAAGCAAGACTCCTGCACCTCCATGTCCCCACATCTAATCAATAACAAGGTTGAGTGGGTATTCCCAGTAGGCACACACACAAACACACACATATATAAATGGCCAGCCATGAAGATCAACACATACAGAAACACTCACCAGCAACACAAACAGAGAAAGCACCACCAACGGCTTCATCCTGCTCTCCTTTCTGGCTGGTCAGGATACAGGTCCGTTAGTGGGAAATACATATGTATTTATACACAGCATGGATCCCTGCAATAACTGTCCTTGAACGTTCAGTCTCCAGTAGCTGACCTTTGTATCTGTGGTCTCCCCATTTGCTGGCACCTGCACATATAAGTACCTGAAGATTGCAGCTCCACTCCTGTTCCTAGTATTCAGACACCCTCACTCCCTTTTACATCCCTTCACACACACACAGAGGCACACTATTGATCCTCTGCTAACTGGTTTTAGGCATGCAGTCCACCCAGTATCTTGTCCTGGATTCTCATTCTCCTAGGTTGCTGGCACTTGGCCATGTGAGCCCCCAGGGCTCACCACCAGTTGCTGTAGTGCTGCCCCACTCCACAGAACCCCACTTACACATACAAACACATGCAGAGGCACACACACTGGATTCTCCAGTAACTGGCCTTAGACATCAGTCTAGGCAGCATCTGGTCCTTGGATCGCCTTGTCTCCAGTGCACAGAGATACACAGTATACAGACAGGACTCTCAAAGAAACCCCAGAACAGAGTGTCCCCAGTAGTTGGCCTGGACCCCTTGATCCCCTCAGAAGATAGCTCCTCCAGATGTCTCAGTCACAGGGACACACACATGAAAACAGGTGTCTCATTTGTCCCCCAGACTCTATGGTATCTCCCTGGTTTCCCAACTCACTTACTCTACGAATCAGATAGTCTGGCTTGATATTTGCTGGAGATCACAGACTCACTCAAATAAACTCACTCACTCCAGTTGCTGGCACCACAGATGCACAGATCCTATGACCCATGGTCCAACTTGAGTTCCTGGTACTTGATTTTCATCCACCTCAGGCTCTTCAGGTACTGGCAGCACTGACGCATGAGCCCCTATGATCTTTGGTTCAGATCCAGTTGCTGGCATTTAAATGTCCACATACACACAAAATAAAAGCACCCTCACCCAAGTAACTAGTGAAAAATTGAATTTAATAAGAAGACAGGACAGACTGGTCATCAGGTGCAGGTCAAGGCCTGACAGGTATACTGACCAGTGCTTGTTTACACATGACTGGCCCCTTATCTCTATTTTCTCACACTTGATCCTCCCCAAAACCACTTGATCTCTCCCTTTCCCCACCTATAGTTCCTCTCCTGAGCAACCCACGTAAGTTTTGCCGAAGCCCCAAATTTTCCCTTCATCCCATAATAAATCCCATACCCCTGTTGGCAGTAATCCCCCTCAATCCAAATGGTGTTTCAGAGAGCACTTCCATTGATTTATCTTAACAAGTTCCATTCCCTCTCAGTGGGCTGATCACACTCCTGTAATAGCCCTGGGAGAAGCTGGGTCAGGGTGCTTATTTCTCTGTTAGGTTATTTGGGTTCCCCTGCCTGTGTTCCTTTGAGTGTGAGGAGAGAAGCCCTTTATCATGCAACTGAACAAATATATTTATATATGGGGGCTATCACTTGGAGACACAATACAGTGAAACCTTTGGGAAGCCTTTAATATACTAGAACTTCTTCCAAAGCTAAAAAGCTATGGTAGTGAAGTATATATCAATGACTAGTGACATATGCAACTGCAACAAGTACTTATTTTTCAAGAATAAGTTGATGAAACAAGTAAAAAACCAAACAAAAATAGCCAAAAATTCCCACTTAGTGCTCAATACAAAAACTGCTGTTGTTTAACTAAACCGGTTCAGCTATGACTTAACATGAAATAACAAGATAGAGAGTTATAAAATATGCCTCCTAATATAAGAGAATATATATAAAACCAACCTATATGAGGCAAATGAGGCTGACCTTTTGGATAAATCTATATTGTGAAGTCATTCCTGCAGTGAATGCTCCTGTATTACTTCTGTATTGGCAATTAATAGAAAAAACTATTTACAGCCAATGAGATATGTATTTAGTGACTTTCATGAAGTATAGTATTTTTTGACTACTTGCTATGTCAGAGCAAAAAGCTGATACTATCAGAACAGGATTCTCAGACCCCAATCAGGAGTTATGCACCTGTGAAAGGTAGCAGCCAAATGGTCTAGGATATGGAAATACACAACTATTTGCAAGGTAGGACAGCTTTTAAGCTTTATGAATGACTGTGTATTTTTTCCTTTACCTCCACTATCCCTTTGTTAAAGCTCTTGGGAAACTGCCAGGATTAGCATGTTGCACTAATTCCTCTGCAGATGTCAGGAAATGCAGACATCAGGAAATAAAAATAAAGGACTTTAAATGCTTAGTTTTAACTTTGCATTTGCAATCAAATTAAATTATTATCTACAACTTTCCTAGTAGTGTGATATAATAATATTCTTCTAGAGTTTAACAGATTCATTCTGCAAATACCCACTGTTGAGTCTAGAACCCACCCAACTGCCACTGCCATGAAACCAGCTACTTCATATGACAGTGTCATTTTTAGTTTATCTGTTTTCCTGCCTATATTTTTTTTTCTATAAACATTAAAAAGTGATCTTGGGTCTGGTTTCACTGAAGCATAAATTGAAGTCCCAGATACTGTATATTACATAGAGTACTGTTCTTTTTTTTTCTTTTTTTTTTAAGTTTAATTAGCTTTGAATATAAATAGTCTTAGCTGCAACATGAGTAGGCTCTACTGTCCTGCTAGCCTCCAAGCAGCAAGAGGTAGCCTGCAGCTTGTGAACAGTTTCAACGCAGGGCTATGGTACACACCTGGGAATATATTACAGGAGAAAACAAAACAAGTGGAGCTGCTAGGACTAACCAATGGGATAACCCAGACACCCCTCCTCTTATAAACAAGCTGCACATCCAGCCCAGTCCCATTCACCTTCTGAATTACTATAACAAGAGATTCCTCTGCCCTGGGCTTTCCAAGAATATGGCAATGATTTTGGTAAACAGGGAAGTGTCAGGAAAGAACATAATGGGAAATTTTTAATGGGATTTTAATAACCCATGTGAATCACAAGCAAATAAAGTAAAAAGTTAATTTTACTTTTTTGGGGTTTTCCCCCTGAAGTAAAGTAACACCCATTTAAATTTTTCTTTGCATATAATAAAACAAAAGGCAATAGTATTTTTTAATTTGAAGATTACTTTTGAGGAAACTCTAGTTTTCTTTCCCTTCAAAGACATTTGAGCAATCAGTACTTCTTGAATACAACCTTGAATTTCTAGAAGATATTTAGAAAGGCTGTCCAGCCATTCTGCAGGCTGGAGAGTTTGTTGTAAAATAAATGCAGTCACTCACATAGAGAACACATCATTCCTTTGGAACAGATTTAATGAGTTCTGCAAAATGAACTCTGCAAAATGAACTTGTGTTTAAGCTGTAAACATTTATAACTCAGTAAAAGCAAAACCAATATTCCACATAAAATTTAACTCTATGCTCTTATAAGAGCTATTTCATTAGCAAGTTATCACTTGCTCTCAGCTATTTTTACTGTAGCCCCATCAGGCATTCTTAAAATCTGTGCTTCACCAACTTTTACAATCAGAAGGGTTAACCTACAAAAATGTTAAATGATAAATTGTAGACAATAATTACAGACATGTATAGATACAGAAATAAAATTTCTGTATATTTCTATACATATTTTTGAACAAAAGGAAAAAAATCTTTTTTTCAGCCAGCATGTAGCACAAAAATAATGGTCCCCAAACTAAAACCTCAAAAACTTTCAGAGTCATAACTGTGGGAAATGCGATCTTAATGAAAACTTCTGTGCAATCTTGTTTCCTTTTATAAAGCTAAAATAGTAAGTTTACAAATATCTTTTGTTTGCAAAACAGTTTTCCGTCATGTTTCCCATGCAGTTTTTTTTCTAGTCTAAAAATCATGCCTGGAAAATTTTTAATCGACATGCTCATTCCTAGTGAAATCAGTGTGTCCAAATACTAGATCTGTATCAAGTAAGTTCAGTCTAATGATTCCTTTTTATGCATTAAAAACAACAATAACAACAAAAACATTTTCTATTGCTTACAAGAACTTCTTTACTCCTGATTCATGAAGGGGTTTAAGGTCCCATTAGGTCCTGTAAAAGGGTGCTGCTTTCCTTCTATCTGAAAAGCATTCTGCATAAAAAGTATTTGTTCTTTTCATAATGCATAGAAAGGTGGTTTGAATACTTTGGTTATTTTTCTTCCCCTTCCTACAGCTTCTCCTTCTTTTCTTAACAACATACATTATGGTTTTATCAAAATAGGTTTTCCCCTTTCAGAAAATTTCAAACAAATTTTCTAAACAAAGTTTGAGACAAAATTTAGAGTCAGCCTGTTTAAATCTACAGTCAGCCTGTTTAAATCTAACTCAAATGCCTGAGAAACACTTGCAAGAAAAATTACTTTCATTGTTTTTCCCACTCAGTTAACCCTCATCAGTTAGAGATGAGACGTATTTTAGACACCATCTAAACCTTCTAAGAAACTTTACAAAAACTGAAGACCAAAGTGGATGTTCCCTATATTTTTCAACTTAAGTCTTGAAACCGGAAGTTCAAGTTTCTGCTATACACAGTAATGAGTCAACAAAATGGCCACGGGGCTTTTTTCTTCCTGATGGATAACTCTGTATAAAGAAAAGCATTCTACATAGTTATCATCAGACTTCCCTTCCCCTAATGCATAATTCTTCTCTGTCTTTTGACCACAACAAAAATACTAACCTCTGACATGCAAATTACCTTTGGGGTGCAATCCTAGGACCATGTAGTTCAGTCACAATGCAAGGCGATAACACCCCTGACTGAATTGAGAGTTGAAATTCAGCTCATGGGCACCTTTACTGCTTCATCTCCATAGCAGAATTTTACTGTCTTATTTTAATTCAGGCAATTCAACCATGTGATCTGTATCACACAGTGTTTTCTAAATTCCAATCACTGAATTCCAGAAATGTCAAATCCTATAGGCATCACTGAGTTACTTCAGATTTGCACAGAATGGACATTTTCTGTCCCTTTTCCATCTCAGTTCCTTTATCAGTTACACTAAGGAATAACATTACTTTGTAAAATATTTTTTAAATCAGCTATTAACAGAGTTGCAGAGATTTTAGAACTTGTATTATACTTTTATACCAATTATTTCCTCTCTGAAGGAGAGGAACTCCCATTCCATTCCCCTCCTAGTAAGAGAAGGAATGCTTTAACAAGTTTCCTCTTCATTACTAGTAAGAAAAAGCCAGTAGTTTTTATTTCCCTATCTCCATCCTCCTTTTCTTAGATCTCACACTATTCTCCTTTCCCTTCCTCCAGGTCTTTTCTTCCTTGTCTCCCTCTGATTCCCTCTCTCCCTCCCACCCTTTTTCAGAGACTTTCACATATGCAAGAGATAAACAAACATTCATCACAAAGCCGTGCAGTTCATTGAGCACATGTAGCTGCAAGGATATTCCTTGGAACAAACAAGAGGATTGTTTACCATACCTCTGCCCTTCTCTAACTCTCTCCCATAACTCTTATCGCTTGCTCCCATCACCCTCCCTCCTACCATCTTCTCCGATTTTCTTGGCCTCTCGTTTCTCTTTGCTCTATCCTCTCTTCACTGATCTCTCCCTCCTCTCCTCTGCTGGCTGAACACGAACTGCTGCTTCTGTTAAAGGAAAGCATTTTCTCCCTATTACATGAGACAAGTTGTTCAGATGACAGAGACAAAAAATCCTGATTTCAGCCCAGTGGATGCTGCCTTGTAGAACAATATAAACATCAAGAGATTGTTTCATAAAACAAACATGGTGCAAGAACAGGAACACAAAAATCAAATACATGCAAAGCATAAACAAGAAGCTTATTCCTGGGGCAAAAAATTTATTCTTTGAGATTGTCACTTCCAAGATAGCTAGTAGAAATGTTCATTAATGGTCCTTCATAAGAAGGTTTGCCTGTCCTACTAGAAACAGTATCTTTTTACATCTCATGAGATAGTGATCAGCCATCAAAGAAAGACATGTGCTTAAGGCTCATCTGGACTACAATAAGCATACTGGAGAGCACTTTTTTTTTTTTTCTCTAGAGAAACTTTGTTAAGTTGTTGAATTATATAAAATCTGTTCTTACCTTCTAGTGAGGAGACCAGATGAAAGAAGCAGGCCATCCAGAGCCAACCCATTCCTGCCACTCTTCTTGCACTGATGCCAGCATTAGAATCCATGAAGATTCTCTGTAGATAGCACCATCTCCAAAAAACCCACACACCACTACCTTGAAATGGTCAAAGATTTCTTGGGGTATTTTAGTATCTTTCCAAATCAAAGTATAGAGGCCTTTACACAGGAATACTGGTTAAGAAAAAACAGAAGGTGGGAACAGAAATCAGGTCACAATAATAAAGAACTGGCTGTTTCTACACACCCACTCCATCATGTACTACTTTCAAGATACAGGTGAAAAAGAGTATCACAGACCCAGTATCTACCATATACCCACACCTTCCACCTCAACATTTCAGTCCCAGTTGTTTTGTACACTGACAGTACACACAGCTCTTGAGACATGCATGGCATCACTAAGAGTGGTGTTCCCAGATTAGTGTTAATCTATCCTACAATACAGGCTGTATTCTTACTTAAATCTCAGCCTTTACATCTATGGGAGTGTCTCTTGGAAGATCTCCATTCCATTACCCCTGTATGCTTTCCAAATTCTGACTCTTATAATTTACACTTTGCCTTTTAAGGACTCTGCAGGGCACTAGCCATGACATGAGAGTTTTCACCATTTTCGACAACACAAATCTACACTGCTGACACACTAGTAACTGCATTTCAGATCTGCATTTCATTTGTCCTTTTAAGCATATAACTGTCCAACATTATTGAAGCTGGACAGTATTTCTCCCATTAATATGTTGTAGGTGAAGAAGCAAAATTGTGATATTTAAGGCCAAACCTGCCAGGTTACAGCCAGGAAAAGCACACAAGTTCAAATTTATTATCTTAAATGGGAAAAAATCCAAGCAAAACCAAATAAAATTCCACCACCACCATTAAGAACCTGACATAAAGATTTATCTCACACTCAGGGAGCAGCATGTAGCACTGCATTAGATCAATCTAGCAAAATAATTTTGCTGAGCAAGGTACTTTTGGTTCCATTTGCCCAAATCTCAGCCCACGGGAGAAATATGGTATATGTAGGTTACATTCAAAAAGCTAGTATGTTTTGTTTCTTTAGGTGCTCTTTGCACAGAGCATTGAAAACACTCCAATGTCTTCAGTGAGGTAGTGAAGCGTAACTAAGGAGAAAGAAAAATGTCTCAGGCAATGCAGAGAAATGGCTCAATAACTTGTCTGAAATAGGGGAGAGAAGAGTTGTAACTAAAAGGGGCAGCCTCACTGCAAGTATCTGAAAACCTAGCAATGGGGGATTTGAGGAAGTTTGGCATAGCAGAGAAATAAGGAGCCTGGGGAGTATGATAAAAGGTAATGAAGTGCAATTTGATTTGCTTTACTAAAGAGATGAGGAAATTACTGGACAGGATGGAATAGTTCTCTCTTATGCTGCCCTTAATGAGAACCCATACACCAAACACAGATGAAACACAGGCACTCTTGAGCATCACTAAAATGTAAGTAAACTAAAGGGACTTCAGGAAGAAGCAAAAACTTTGACAAGGAAAGAGAAAAATAAAATCAGTTAAGTATAACTGAGTAAAAATTAAGAATAAAATGGAATAATGAATATAATACAGGTATTGTGTATTAGTTTATGAAGCATGTATACACCACAGAAGAAAAACAACACTGGATGAAACTGTAAAAAAAATAATCCAGGCTGAATGATCAGAAAACCCTTCTTTATAGAAAGAACTATCCAAGCACATAGCAGTCAGTGTTCTCCAGGAACAGGGCTGAAGACTGTAGCCTGAGCCACTAAAATCAAGACTTGGTACACCAGAATGAAGTCTGCATGACTACGCTACATGGAGACAGAATACTCAGCATTTGTCTTGCCAGTCAATCTGTAACATTGTAACATCTAAAAGCCTATTCTTTAGGCCAGCCAAATCCTGAGAGATGGGGACTTTTAAACATTCATTTTGAAGGGAAATAAATTCAGGAACAGAGGTCAAAAAAACTGAAAAAACCTTTCAGTCAATGGCACTACATTCTTTACAGAAGGTTTGAAAGCAGCCCACAATTCAGCCCTTCTCAACGTCACGTAATTTACGAATGGCAGAGCAGGAAACAGAACCCAAACACACTCTGGCTGCTGGATCTCAGGCCAAAGTCTTGAACTTACCAAGAGATTGGAGATGGAAGTCTCCAGGTTATCTGCTTATGTTATTCACCAATACTATCATGATTGTTTACTTTGGCACCATCGCTGTGGTATCTAGATTACCAAAATTAAATTATGTTCAGGATCCCAATAAGAGAGACTAAAAACATCATCACCAGTATTTTCAAGAATCCTCATTTCTTAGCTGAATAACCAGCAAGGGAGAAGAGTTATTTGGGAAGTTTGTCAAGACAACAGAGATTCCTCAGCTTCTTTGGGCAACTGCTCCAGTGCTGAACCACTACTGGGGATGATTTTTTTGTTCCTTATATAGTCACAATCTCCTTTGCTCTCTTCTGTTGTATATCTAAACAGAAGAGAATCAGCTCTTGCCCAGCATCTCAAAGCTTCTTCTACACAAGATTGCAAACACAAACTATTTCAGCTGGAAAGCCTTGAATGTGACACATAGTATACCTGGTTTAAGAGGCACTGTTTACAACCTGTTTCTTCTCACCAGCCAGCCAGTGCTGTAATTTCTTATTTTTTCTGGAACACTTTAGTACAGTCTCCAGGCAAATAATGTTCAGTCCTGCAAGGCAGTATAAATAGTGTTTCCATATGTACTAGAACAACTGACACTTGTACTGATCTGTGCTCATGAGATTTCTGTCACAAAGGGGGCTGCTGTGTGCCCATCCTGAATCTAAACTGTGGCAAACATGAAGGATTTCATGCAGCCAGCATCTCCGCAGCAGTTTCATGCAGATAATGGATTCCCTCAAAGTTCAAGCACTGTCAGTGATGACACCTGAAGAACCAGCCACAGGGCACTACTGTTGCTAAATGGGTTAGCATTGATTCAAAATTCTCTTACACCAGTGCATGCATTTTTATTAGAAGGGAAGCAGATATGCTCCTAGGTTTGTGTAGTCACTTATTTTAGAGTACCCCAATGGCATATGTCTTGACTCTTGATGGAGGTGTTCATGAACATGACAAACATAAGAGGGATCTCCTCAGAATGGACTCTTTTTTTTCTTCTGGGTTTGCCTGGCACTCTGAGACTATTCAAAACAGTGACAACTAGATACAAACATATTAATTCTCTTCTGGCCACAGGTTCTGATGGACCTAAGCTTTAAGGAAAACCCCTTGCTTTCTAAACCTTTTGATTCCACCCATAAATCATTAGACAGACCTTTGCTGAAACATGTTCTAGCTTAGTATGCAAACTGTATCAGTATGTAGCCACAGATCAGAAAGTAATGCACATCGATCCTACTCCCCTCTGACAGAGACCACCCGCAGAACCTGACATCAAATAGCAGTTAAGCATTCATCTGAACCATTCAGGCACTCCTTTAGAATTAATAAAAAAGCTAGGATTGTTCAGGCACTGCACAAAGCTCCTGGAGAAAATATGAGTGCCTGGCAGGTTCTTCCTCTACATGAATGGAATGTAGCTGTTGCTTTGAGTTCGATGAAATTAGAGCAAACCACAGGCAGCAGGAAGACCTATTAGTCCCATATCCCCCAATTTCTACATGAGAGCTAAGGGTAGTTCCAATATTTTATTCACTAAAAGCTGACATGAGCTTGATCCACTGCAGAGAGGATGCTCCATCCTGCACTGCTTTGGAGAAATCCCAACTCTAGTATCAGTCCAAGTATCTTATTCCCAGGAGGCATGGAGGCAAATGGAAGCAATGAGGCTGTCAACACAGTACAAAAATTCTTGATCAAATCAGTTCTTAATCAAGTGTTCCTTATGGCCTTCCTTATTGGAAGAACATTAGTGGTTTTGAATGTGCAGTCAAGACCATAACAATTCTGCATTCTTTAGTGCAAACTATATTTCAAAGCACAAGAAAGAACACTGAAGAAGATCAGTGTCCATCTGACCTAAGTTTCTTCTGTGTCTCCAGTGCCAGGAAGAGGTGCTATTTGGTGACAGCTTGCAAGCCTGTACTGTATGTGCTCCACTCCCCTACTATTCCCCTAGTATTCACAAATACAAGATTAGATTTACTAGAGAGTATAATCCAATCCATTCCCTTTAGTATCTCTTTATGGTTTTATCTAATCCCTGTTTTGAACTTGCAACAGATTTGGAAATACATCTATCCCTGTGCAACAACGTAATTTTAATTGTTCTTCTAATATAAGATGAAATCGTAAAAATGCCAGATTTTTACTCTTTCTATTCTTAACTGTCCCAAGAATTTTTCCAAATCATCTTACTTCCTCCCACTGGAAAAATGTTTCTTCCTAATTCATTGTTAATTGACTCCTCTAGGCCTCTCTCACAGTAGAAATCATCATAAGGATACAGCCTCCCTCCGCTACACTTGATTCAACAGATTTCCCTCATATTTGTCATATATCTTCCTCACACAAAGCATCTAGATGCAAAATAAATGCACCTCAAATATTCTTCAGGGCAGAGAAAATGCTGTACCTTTGCAGGCACAGTCTTTTCTCCTCTTGCACATTTTGCACTATGAATCTTAACAGCTTAATATTATCTCTCAGTGAGAAGCATTACAAAGATAAATGAGCACAACATCAGGGAAAGTCAATAAACTACTATTCCAATCAATTTGTGCTGCATACTGATTCATCACATTTAGGCAGAGCACAAAAAATCGGAATTAATACTTCTCAGTCATGATAAACAGGGAACCATGGTAGTGTTATACATCAAGCAAGAGGCCTTTCTCCTCCTTTTCCCCTCAAGTTCTTTCCTACTATAATTGTTCCTTTGCCACTGAGATGCCCTATCTCAGTAGGATAAATCTCACAATGCTGTTGTGAAAAGCTGTCACTCAATGCCTGTGCAATACTAAGCATGATGTAATACTGCCTACCCATCTTTCTCAGACAATAATTACAGTTACTGCTATTCATAGAAAACTTTATAAGTCCCAAACTGGAAGTGAATGGGGGGAGAGCAACACATAATTTATTGCTCAAGGTTTTAATATTATAAAGTTAATGTGTTTTTCTTTAAAAAAATATTACTGGGGCACATATAGCAGCACAGAGAAATGTTTAATTAAATCTATAAATTACTTCAATAGTTGTTGGATATCCTTTTATCCTCTGTTACTATCTGAGATTATTTTGAATGACTCTAAAATAATTAAAAAGTATCTGAGAGTGGAATTCTTAACAAAGCCTTGTGGAATTTTTATGGTGTGTTCAGTTTATTAATTTAATTCTGAGAGAAAGGCTGTAGGTGCTAATGTATAACTAACCTTAAAGGAATTCTTCCTCAACAACACACTTCCTAAAATATTTCCTCTAGCTGGCTTGACCTTTTTTTTTGATTATCTAAATTGGGTTGTGTCTCTGTCTTTTGGGATTCTTTAAGTTTACAATGACAATCCAAAGATTTATTTCGAATGCTCTCCAAAGAAAGATTTATTCCCTTGTTTACCATGGAAACACAGAGTCTTGAAGCTCATCTTCCACACCGATTATACATTTCCTAGTGGGATCCAAGTTAAGAACTTCCATAGCCCTTAAAGAGAAGTGATGTTTATTTTCATGAATTTTTATTAAGACTTTGAGGTTCAGATAGGGTGCCCAAATTAGAAGCATAATCAGTCAAACAATCTTTACAGTCAGTGGACTGAGCTGAATTATCTTCAGTAGGTACTTAAGATCTGCACTAATTAAAAAAGAGCACTACGGACAGCTGAATAGTCCCTTCCAGATGACTCCTTAAGTGCAGCCTAAAGGTATCTGTGGAGATTCTGAGCCTCTGTGCTGTCTTCCAATCCATACATATGGCCACAATCACATTCCTTCAGATAACCACAGTGCTTTCCTTTAAATCTCTCTTCTCTGTTGTGACACATTAACTTGGCTAGAGAAGCCTCACAGCTGTTCTTGTGACCCTAGTCTATCTTCCTAACCAAAAATTTATTCACCACTGCTGTTTCTGCAGACTCTCTCAATGCCTCCCTTCTGCTATGCCTACCAAGAGGTACACTGATCTTTTGAAAACTGCAATTTAAAAAAAAATAAAATTAAAGATACAGATTCTTTCTTACACCTGCTTATTAGGTACCTTAATTACATGTATATTAAGTACAGCAAAGCTCCTGAATAAAATCTCTTCCCACCTCACAAGATTTAACTTAATTGACAATTTTTATAGTGATACATGTACTTCTCAAAGAAATACTGGTAATTATACTCAAGTTTCTAACATTAACACCTGGAAGCAAAATCCCAGCTTTAGAATATTAATGACATTATAGAATGAAAAATGTGAAGAAATGCATTGTTGTGTATGTTATCAATCACTTGCCTGATAGAAACTCTCATAAAAATTAATAGGAATTGGAGTGATAAAGAAATTACTCCTTTTGAATTTTCATAGAGTAAATAAATGAGACTGCAGAAAGAAGAGGGAGAAAAAGAATCAGCAGGTTCCCATCACATTTATCTTCTTTGATGGAAAGAGAAGACAACAGCTGGATGAACTGGGTATGGTTTCACTATGCTCTTATCAATTTTCCTTTAATTACTCAGGAAAATTCTCTTAGTACAACTGTGCACAGATCCCTGCAATGTGCTTTTATCTATGTGGAAATACACAGGATGTTTTTAACTTCAAGTATGATTTACCTTTAACAAATATACTTTTTATCTGTACAAAAGGAAGACACAGGCTTCAGAGACGAAAAAAATAGGTAATTACAAGATCTAGGGCACTGCAAAAAACCTTCCTCAAGAACTGTGTAAAAGATTGTATTTCTAAAATCCTAAGCATTGAATTTTATGTTTAGGGCATCTCACATATCCCTGAAGATGGACACATTATTAATTTCTAGGTGAAAAAATTCTGTGGTAGTAAAAATTCTTTGAAAATTGACATTTCCTTTCCTGGTACAACTGGCAATAGCTAAGTTTAAGTAAACACTTCAAATTTCACAGTAATTTTATGATAGAACAAGTTTGAAAACAAGGAAGAAGATGCATACTATTTTGCATTAAAAAGGGGAAGGGAAATAAAACTTTTGCACTAATAGTATTTAAACAAATGACGTGTGAATTAAAGTGTATGTCTCTAAAATCATGTTCTCATCTACTCAGCAATGCTGATCTTGCTTCTTTCTCACCTCAAGTTCTTAAACTGCTCTTTGTGGACAATAGTTTGCAAAACCCTTTATTAAGGATTAAGATTTTCTTCAGCTGCTGTAAAAGATGTTATTTTTTTGGTAAATATATTCTTACTGTCTTCATCTTTAATTTTGCTTTTGACTTTATGAGGGTTTTACACAGTAAGGAATATTTAGCATAAGCGGAAAATTCATGCTATTCGTATTTATGGTAGCCAAATTTATGCTGTCCGAGATAGTTGCAGCACCGACAGTCAGTTAAAAGATAATGGTCCTCTTCAAAATGCCTGTATTTTGAAATTGCCTTTCAGTCAATGAGAGAAACTGACATTTCAAAACAGACTACAAAAAGAACTAATATTAAAACATCTTAATTTAAGTGATGCTCTTTTTATTAACATCTCTTCCGGCTTCAGGGAAGCAACTTGGGTTTTCAGAGAATGTGCTTCATGATTTAAGGGTTAATTATAACTACTTTCTTCCATTTTAATCAGTTTCACAGCCTTGGGCTATCACAGAGATTGGCTCTCAAATTGTTGGCTGCATGCATCTGCAGACAGAGGCTACTTTTATTTTCAAAACTATTTAATTATTGGCATTATTAATCGTAACTTTTTTTTTATTCCTGTTAAGAGATCGAGGAAAGAATGCTTCTTTGTAAAACAACAAGGCAGAAAAGCACTGAATCAATTTACTGACTTGTTAACTGTCCTGACCTTTCTGTCCAAAACAGATGCATTTGATTACCAGCTAGCTTCCATCTAATCATACCCCCACACCTACTACAAACACAAGTTTTCAAGTTCATAAGGTTGCCCTAACAGAGGTCTGTAACGTAACATATCCCCTGAATAAGAAATTAAGAAAATTAAGAAAATAAGAAATTAAGAAAAATAAGAAATAAGTGGGAATAAGAAATTATCTTCAGTCAAACCAATGCCCTTACATTTTGCTGACTGCACCAACAGGCTATACAATACACAAGCTTTAGCCTCAACATGTAAATTAGAGTGATGTGGAAATATATGCACAAAACTAGGAAGCTATGAGTGAGAGAGAAAATGGCTCAGAGAAGAGTTATATCATACAGTTTTCATCTTTATACGACCACTGTCTGCCTAGATGGGAATTCTATCTGTTCCACCATTAGTTTGACCCTTATGTTCCCATTAGACACTAAAACACAACAAAATAAATACTCCACAGAACTGCACACCATCACTAAGGATAGTCTATCTATAATCATTTTTTGCAGGAGGTGTAACAAGCAGCTAGGGAGCTACCTTGGTAGCAATCTCTCAAGGCATCATGGTAAGAACACAGAGACAGGATCTCACCAGGGTCTCACTTTGACTTTTGGGATTCAAGTTGCCCAAAATGGGCTATTGTCTAGGAGCCAGCTGAGAGAGCAATGGGGCAGAAAAGGCAGCTTGAAGAAGAGAAGTGAGATCAAGGCTGCAGAGACAGATGAGCTGAAAGGGAATCACTGGGTGGAACAATTACCTGAGCTCAGTGAAGCATCATAAGAAGCCCATGTGTAGCAAAAGTGTATTAGAGAGCCCCACCAAAAATTTGAACTTGCCACTGGCAGAGCCTGCAGAGCAGCCAATTGCTTGCTCATGTCCTTCCCTCCTCTCCCATCCTGCATTTCCAGTTCGTTGTGCCAGTAATACTTCAGCAGAACAGAAAAAGTCTTAAGCAGAAGAGGAAAGGCCAAATTGGCTACAGTAGAAAGATATTTCAGGCTCATAGCATCTCTTTCTAATGCATGTTTGCATCATTTTTCATGCCAGAGATGAAAGCAGTAACGTATCTCAGAGCTTATCCTGCCTCCTCTGTCTCAAAGGCTTATTTATATTTCAGTGTGGATGCTGGGGCTCACTGCCCTTGTTATAGCCATGTCCAACTTTGAACTAAAGGATGAGACCTAAAATGGAGCAAGGACAACACATCACTTCATTTCCTTGGATACCAACCAGCCTTGGTCCAGCAGCAGATCCAAGATATATTTTCTGTGAGGAAGGTAGTCCCTCCCCCCGTTGCTGGTGAGACTGTAATAACAGAAACTAAATGAGGGGGATGGGCATCTTTAGACAACATCTGGCCTACAGTTCCCAGTCAACTGCAGGATTTTTGTCTCTATATTTCTTTAAGCTTTCCTAGTTATATTTTTATAGCAACAGAGCTTCCATGATTCCCTACAATCTACTTAGACCCTTGGTGGAAGAAAACATGCCTTAATACTGAACCTGAAATCATCTACTTCAGGCAAGTAGGCAATTTACTTCAGACACATTGCCTAGGATCCTGTAAATAGTCACCCAGGTACTATAGATACTCCAGAGGAACACTTTTTCAATCATTATTAAGCTAGTTCTTTTTAATAGCATGTCAAAAATTCCTTGTAGTTTCCTAATCACTGCTGTTGCTCATCACCGAGCTCCTGGTTCATCAGTGTGTAGCAGAGAAGTTCACACAGTCAAATACAAATAGCCCATATACACTTGCATTAGTGTCATAAAGTCAAGGATTTCAACACCACAGGTTCAGAGGTGCAAGAGAAAATACAATTAAAAATACTGAGATGATCCTGTATGATTGGGGGCGGGGGGGGGGG
>NW_020799091.1:128287992-128302654 GCF_003259725.1 Athene cunicularia
GGGGGAACCAAGGCCTTTTTCAGAAGAATCATCTAAAAACCAGTTTTAAGAGCACTTTCTGAGGTTTTAGGGCATGTTCCCCCTTCCCACTCTGATTTCTACCTATGTAACTCTTTATAACACTATTAAACACAGCGGGCTGATACAATCAGTCAAGAGAAGCAAGACAACAATTCAACAAGCCTATCCTGATCCTTTCAATTAGACTTGTTCAGTAGGTGTTATTTTACCAAAGAGAGCAAAACTTGCTTCAGCTTAACTGTTTTAAAGAATTGAACTTTTTTATTCTTACTCTGTTTACAAATACGGATTTGTTTTCTTTGCACCCTGTCACTGCACACATTCTTTTGGTGGTAATTCATTAGACATAATCAAAAGAATCTATTTAGGACACGATTTTTTAAGACAAGTAACTGGGATCTAGTCACTAATTTGATTACCTTAGTTGCAGGAACCTCAAGCTCTCCGAGACCATCCAAAGCCACTTCTAATCCAAGATGGGTAAAATTATCCATGAGAAACATGCAATTGTCAAAGGATTCTTCCAGTCAGCATTAGGAGAACTTTGAACTGAAACAAGGAGCACAAGTCATGCATCATTCCCATTTAAGAATTCCCATTCCCATGTCTTTCTGGTGCTCAGCCTGGGGCCTGAGCAAAAAGGTGCTACAGTAAGGCTCCAAAAGAAAACTAATTACTCTTCAGCATCTAACTCCACATACATGTCCCAGCAGAAAACAACACCAAGACACATACAAACTACAGAAAATTCCCTCTGTCAAGCCTCTATCTATCTGCTACATTTTAACTGATCACTGATTTATGCTCAGGTCAGCACAATTTGTTATGAAGTCATGTTGCGCTGCACCTTTGCTGATTAGATACTGGAGGAGGAGGTGGCCATTAAGATCCTGTCTGCACTAGTAATTAAATGAACATTCCTCAACAGAACTATTTCAGTCCTGATACCATGATGATGGCAGTGATAACCATCAGCATGGTGGCCCCTTTATGAAGAACACATGCTCCAAATGGGATTAGCTAACTCACTGAAAAGTGAAAATGCCAGCACATATTTGCATTCCTATTACTGCTGGAACCAGCTCAAAGCCTACTGACATTAGCAAGGGAAGGGACCATCTGAGAGACAACTTCAGACAAGCATCCCAATCCAGCTGTGCTTCCAGCAACTTCTTCCTGGCTCAAAACCAAGAAGGAATAATTTCAAACATCTTCCTGGTGCAGAAAGCATTTCACATTCTGCTTACTGGAATCAAACTGATCCTAGATGCTAGCAAAACAACATTTGGAAATTCAAAGTTTTATAAACAGTCCAATTTGAATTTCCAAATTGAAATTATTCAAAACCTGCCCAGAAACCTGCACAACAACATCCCTCTTGTGACATCCCTCCTCTTCTGAAAGAATAGTTAGGAAGATAAGAGAGTTCTGCCAAGGAATCCTGCTTCCATTTGTGGACATCCTCAGGATCTGAAAGAACCTGCAGTAAGCCTGATGCTAAAGGCCTCCACACAGGCATCTGTATCCTACACACTGTCTCTGAAGTGGTCAGCAGGGCCAAATAGATTCATATCATGTGAGTGTTTCACCATAAGTGGGAGAGAGATCAGGTCATTTAGGGAGCTTTGAAAGCTTTATAGTAACTTGGAGAAACATCTGTATGCTAAAACTGAAATAAGTGACAAAGAGTCAGTCTCTGGCTTCTAGGGTTTAATTACATGATTTAGACACCTTGGATATTTTCCGGAGACATGGTACAGGGGAAAAAAATGCATTTGGAAACTGAAGAATCAGCAGAGGAATCATTTATTTGGCAAGCTTTAGGAGAAAAAAAAGCTTGTCTGAAAATGAAGTCATATATGTTTCAGTATACAGGTCTGGGCTGGTGGGAATTTCCATCCTAAGGTGAACCAAGACCTTAAGGACCTATAGCCATCATATGTAAGGCTGTATATTTCCAACATATATAGTATCTTCTTATAGTATCCAGCATCTTCTCTACTCCCAGGATGGCACTTTTTAAATTTTCTTTAAGTGCTGTTGTGTGCATACATGGGCATACATGTGTATGGGAGCATGTCTGTGCATGTGAAACGTCTGAACAAAAATCTTTTTGACAAGCAAGCCCTGAGTAGCAGAATGCACAGGAGACTCTGGAGGCATGGAAAGTTGAAAACAGTGACTAGAAGTGCTTGGCTTCCAAAGCTGCTTCTTTTCTCAGAAGTGGTCTCAAGAACAACCTTCAAGTAGCACCTCCATGACAGGAGCATCAGCCTGCTCCATGGTGACTTTAAGAGGCAAGACAGCATCTTCTGTATGTAATATTGTGACAGTACGTCCATAAACTACATACTTGTAATCTTTTTTAAATACCACATTTATTAATAGTGCACTTAAAATAAAATACTATTCCTGGTGACAGAGGAATATTTCTTGAAAGCACAACACATGCTTTTGAGAATAAAGTACTAGTGTAGTTCTTCTCTTTGTTAAGATCTGTAAAAATCAAATGTAAGGAGGGTGACAACATGAAATGGCATTTTCTTACTCTGCAGATTTGCTGCTCACATGTCAGAGTATCGTGGCTGACATGAGTCATTAAGGAGTTTTTATCCTTTCTGGGGTCTGTTTACATAGCACAGTTGGCACCACTCAAGACAGAAAGCTAGTCTGCTGCTGTAGAACATCTACAAAATTATTTACAAAAGCCATGTCAGTTATACTTGTGCATACCCTCTTAAGTCCATGACATTACATGGTTGTCAAAGAGAGCAAACATGGAGAGGAGAGGGATGTCCAACCCAACTTAACAGGCAGAAGCTAAATGGTAAGGTTGCAAAGAGCTGGAAAACCGCTGAATTTGTGGAGTCAGTAGATGGAGAAAGTACATTAACTGTATTGCTGTAAGATGATACAAAACTTACTAACAAAATACAAATTTTCCTTTTTTTAATCAGCAAGATATAATAGTGTGTTGGTTTAAGCCCTGTCAGGACTGGAGACCACGTTGACGTTGTCCCTCCCCCACCCTTGGACACAAGCAGGGCACAAACCCCTGGTTAAAATAGGAAGAAATTTAATACAACAGTGTAATAAACAATCTGAACAACAACAGTAGCAATGATAACAACAATAAACAGTAAACAAGATATACGGAGAAATACCATAATGGTTACGGACAGCCCACCGTGTGCTTCCCGCCATCAAAGGCACAAAGGAAAAAGTTCCCTTGCTCCCGCGCCCTGACCTGACATCAGCATGGTATGAATAACCGGGCTGGAGATCCCTTCCCCCTCTCTGCTGGGGAAACTTAACCCTATCCTAGATGAACCAGGACAAATAGTAATATAATATTGAAGCAGGTTTAAGAAAAAACATAAGAGAAAATAATTACAAACTATAGGATGCTTATCAGTTTCCTCCTAAAGCTTAAATCAACTTTTATCTTCATAGAAATGAGACTTTAAATGTACAACTTTAAATGTGCTCTAAAAATACTTTGCATTCATCTGTAGGGACTTTACGAGAACCTTCCACACAGGCCATGCTGAGGGATAATGCATGGATACCAAGGAAAAGCAAGTTTTAGGGGGAGAAGACCTGGAGAGGGAAGCATTCCTGAAGCCAGAGGAAGAGCATGTATAAATCTCATAATAGCACAGGTATCCAGGGAAGGAGAGTGGACCACAAAACAATTCTATTTTAATAGAGGCACAGAGGGTAAAGGGTGAGAAACTATAACGATCTCATACATGATTCTCTGCATATGGCACGTGCAGTAGCAAAAGGGGGAAGGGGAAGACATCTGTACCTGGGCACAAAGAGGAATGTACACAGTGAATATGTACAGGCAGAAAGAAGACAATTCTCAATGGTCTGAGGGATCAGCTCTCTGTCAACCACATCTGCTGGCAGCCTATGCAAGCATGCTGGAGAACAAGAAGCTGTCTCCTTGGAGCCACCAGCTGCCTCTCCCCCTAAAAGCATTAACACTGTGTCATGGGTCAGCCTTCAAGTCAAATATATAGAAGGCGAAGACAGTAGCAGCCTTGGGCAAAAGAGAAGAGAGGAGACATCTCTCCCCCAACCCCCTTCAAAAACAGTCTCTATAACCCAAGCTGTTCTTGCCACAGCTAAGAGCTTGGAAGAGCTGAGAACCTCAGAACAAAGCAAGAAAACGTGCTTTTCTGCAGGGTTTCAGTGACTAAATTAGAGAGGATACAATCCTGCTTCATACAAGATCCAATACCCCAAAGTAATGGTATTTCCAAGTATCAAAACACATGGCCATACAAACAATTCCGTGCAGCTCAGTGCAAGCACAAGAAAGTTAAATAGGACAGAACTCAGGAGACAAGAAAAAATATTTAGTGGCTAGAGGGGCACCCATACATGTCAAGGAATTAAACACTGCACACATGTAATTTGTCTAAGAGGACATACATACATAAGGCAGTAAAGGAAAGGATGAAATTACATGCAGTTTTCTGAGGATTGCCAAAACATTAGCAAAATAAACTGAAGTGGTGCAAGGTGTTGAATTTAGAGAATTAACTTCTAGAGAAAAACTGATATTATTTTCAGCACAGAGATCAGGTATCATCAAAGAAAATAGATTATTAGATCATGGATTATCTCTTTCCTTCTCCCAAACAAACTTCATCATTGGAATTATTTCAAACTGGGAATGAAGAAACACCTCAAAATAGTCACTACATCTTGTGGCTTGGGGCAGGTGGATCTGATGTGACTAAACAAGAGGTGCACCCATGTTCAGTTTCCATGCTTCTGATTAGAACCTACATAACAAGGTAGAGGGGAGCCTCCCTTGTTCATTCCAGCTGAGGTGCAGATCTGTCTCTTCAACAGATGTGTCCGGTGGCAGCTACTCTTCCCAGTGTCCTGACCTTATTGTTTCTATTTGCCCTCTCACTCTCCTTCCTCATCTATCTGCCTGACTTGATATCACTGCTAACGAAGGGTGATCCTTGGGATATATGCTTCCCCATCTTTGCTCTTATTTCTAGAACTGGTAGGGAAGGCAGGTGATATTCACTCATCTTCCCAACTGAATGAGCATGGTAATGGCAAGAGAAGCTGCAGAGTAAGCGAAATCATCTCAGTGGATCCATTAAAGCCACATTTAAAATTACCCATCACAACAGCCCCTCCCACATTCACAGATTTATGTAGCACGAGTAGTAGTAACTTGCATCATCTCCTTGAAAAACAGATTAACATGGCTTTTCCCTGCCACAAGCACTCACACAGCCATCTGTCTCCCACCAGAGCATTAAACAACAAATAAGGCCACAAAGCCTTCCTTGTATCCCTTCACAAGGACCAGGAACCTACAACTGCACACACCTACCCCAGCCTTCCTGCTTCAGAGATTTCAAAGGTAGCGTTTAACTATGGCTCTTCGAGGAGCTAGAGAGAAACAACAGGCATAGGAGCAGACCAAACATACCGTGCATGTGTGGGAGATACCCGGTTTGGATAGTGGTTTCCGTGAGCAGGGCAACTGTGACCCGATTTCACGCAGCTTTTCTCTCCCTGTCTGCACACAGCACCTAGCAGAAGTGCACTCGGGGTAGGGTCTGTCTGGGCGCTCCGCGACACCAGGAAGGAAGAAAAACCCCACAACATGAGGAGTTTTAATCCCTTCCAGAAGTAGTACTCGTTTGTTCTGTGTCTTCCCGCCGCCCTGGCTGGCAGACACCGGACAATATGCTCGACCCTGGCTCCCTTTCTCAGATCTCCTATGCCGGGCTCAAAGCGCCCTTCCTCACCGGCCCGCTCTCCCGCCACAATACCTTTTGCAGGACTTCAGCAACACCTCCTTCACTTCCCAGCATTACTCAAACAGTTTTCGTGGGAGCCCTTCCCGCTAGAGACGACCGGCCCACCGGCATCAGAAAAGTTGGACGAAGACCATTTTCGCCGCCCAAGTTACGCAATCTCCACGAGCCAGCGCCAGGTCCCTCCTCGCTCTGCACACGCTGCCGCTTCGTCCCCCGGCCCCGATAGCAGCCCTTAGCCCTCGATTGATGCCTTCAACTAGTCAGATGCTTGCGAGCAGTCCTGATCCTTGCGCTTCTCTCCAGGCTTTCTCTGGGAACGCTTTTTCCCCTGCTCTCCTCTCCCCGAATCCCTTTCCTACAGGAGTCTCTCTCTTCCTCCCGTTTCCTAGGATCTGCCTTATCCCTTTCTCCTGGGTCCTCTCTCTCGCTTTCTTTCCCTCCTCGCCTTGCCCCTCCCCCTCCTCCCTCCCCTCCCGACCAGCTTTCCTTTGCAGAGGCCCAGCCGAGCGCGGCGGCAAATGGAGGGTGGAGGCGGCGGCAGCCACTCCCGTCCCTTTCGCGAGCGGTCGCCACCCTCTCTCCCACCCGCGCCGGCTCCCTCCCTCTCCGCCGCCTCTAGCTAGCACCCCCTCCGATGGCTGCCGCATGCCCGCCCTCCTCCCACCGCCTCTGCTCGGGGCGGGCAGGCGGGCGGCACTGGGTTTTGATCCTTGGTTGAAGTCTTGGCTGCTCAGGCTCCCTCCCGCTTCCCCCACCCCAGCGTCCTTCTGAGGGTGATATTCCGAGTGGGTCTTGCGTGTCCGCGGGCTCGGAGAGGCGGGCCTTGCTGCGGTCGGGCTTTCGGGGGGGATGCCTGAGTGGGCTGAAGGTGTGCGTGCCCCTGCGAGGTTCGTCCCAGAAGTTACCCAGAAGGAGTAACAGCATCAATTCCCGATCCTTGGTCAGTCCCTCTTGGCATTGTGGAAATCCATGTTGCTGTCTGGCATTGGCTGCAGTTCTGTGGTAACCTACCTTAAAGTTAGCACTTCAGTGCTGACTTGCGCTCCACTTCCAAATGCTCGAGGTCAGATGTGTGCCCAGGTGGCCAAGAAGGCCAATGGCATCCTGGCCTGTATCAGCAATAGCGTGGCCAGCAGGGACAGAGAAGGGATCTCACCCCTGTACTCTGCACTGGTGAGGCCGCACCTCAATGAGTGGCTTCAGTTTTGAGCCCCTCACTACAAAAAGGCCATTGAATGACTCAAGCGTGTCCAGAGAAGGGCAACGGAGCTGGTGCAGGGTCTGGAGCACAGGTCTGATGGGGAGCGGCTGAGGGAACTGGGGGGGTTTAGTCTGGAGAAGAGAAGGCTGAGGGGAGATCTCATCACCCTCTACAGCTCCCTGAAAGGAGGGTGCAGAGAGGGGGGATGAGTCTCTTGAGCCAAGGAACAAGCGATAGGACAAGAGGGAACAGCCTCAAGCTGTGCCAGGGCAGGGTCAGACTGGCTCTTAGGAAGTATTTCTTTGCAGAAGGGGTTGTTGGGTGTTGGAATGGGCTGCCCAGGGCAGGGGGGGAGTCCCTTCTGGATACCATTATTATGGCCCTGTTTTGTTTGTTGATGTGTTTGGTGAAGCAAAAAGGTATTTTCTCCCTAAGAAAGCCCAGCATAGAAAGAGGAAAAGCTTATAGAAAATTTATAAGAGATAAAAGAATCTAGGGAAGCTCAGAAATGTAAAAGAACTGAGGGGCAGCCCAAGATGGAATGTAAAAGACCAGACCTTGCAGCTTCACAGTCTCTGCACTGGTTCTTGCTAGACATTAGTATAGTGTCATGTGCTTTTTTTGTTTTTTAATCTTTATCACAATGAGATTTTCTACAATGAGTTTCAGTTCTCCCTCGAAATAAGCAGTGTTTCTCCTTACAGAGCAGACTTGTTCTCTGCTTTGTTCCTTCTCAGCCATCACTCACTTCTGCTTAGAGCACTGTTTCCTGAGCTTTAATGGAAATAAATCTAAACCAGAGAGGGGAAGAACCCCAACCTACATTAGCTGAATGTGTACTCACCTGTATTTTTAATGACTATTGTTCTTAACTATGTGTATCAGTTGTTATGAAAATGCCCTTCCTTAACTATTATATCAGCCATTCTTTATAGTAATGATGGTGTATTAACCTTTTAATATATATATATATATTAGTTCACATGGTATGCTCTATTGTCATGAGGTAGTGAAATTTTACTGAAGATGTTAGTATTGTTTCTTCTTAAGTAAAAGAAACTAAAGGACAGCCTGGTCTTGAGAATAAAGACTTTGCTTCTTGAAAGCTTGCTTTGTCCATGAAGGATAAAGGATACCCCTGGACAACCAAGATAATGCCAGCATCCTAGCTCATGGCTTTGAAACCCCAGCATCCTAGCCCATGTTTCTGAAATCCTTTCAGCATCACCTGGCATCATAGATAAGTAGCTATAGCACGACTGTCTCTAGGGACGTCTGGATCAATAGACAAGCAGCATCAATGCTGCAAAAATATTATTGCTTTGAAGTGTTTTATTATGATTAGTAATCAGTGAGTGATTAGTCAAATCATGTAGTACTTGAATATTTGAAGGGTATAAGAATTGTGTGTAAAGCCATATACAGGTTGCCTCAATTTGACCGAGACTCCTCATGCACATGAATTAATATTTACTCCTGTAATTATATACTTTGCATATTAACCTCTCTCCTCATTTGGCATGGGACAGTTGCAAATTTTTATGATAGTCTCAAAAACAAAGCAGCTGCTAGACTTGTGCCAGTTCACTGGAGCTACAATCTAAATGTCTGCTTATCTATCTGTTTTCTAGCAGTTTGCCTATACGATCCAAGCATTCTGACACATTCATCACACAGATTGGGTACTAGTGTTTGTAAAGCCCAGAAGGAAATCCAGTCATTTATACTGTAGACCAGGATTTGGGAAACATTTAAAAGGAGAAATAGCTGCCTGGGAATCCATGTCTGGTTTTACAATAAGCCTAGTTCCATGTTGGGACTGGGCACTTCGGGTATATGTAGTTAATTCTGTGTAGACCTGCAATCCAGCTGGGTAAATTCAATACTTGCTGCTAGATTTTACCTGAATGCCCAGGCCTAGTAAATTAATTTGAAGCTTACCAGGATATGAGACACTACAGGGTTTTTGAAGCTGTCAAAGGGGGAAGAAATAAATTCATGATCCCTACAGCCATGGCTCAGGAACAGAAATGTGCAGCCATAAGTGAGAGATGTATATTTATCTTGCACATGTTGTTGCTAAAGTCGTATGAACTCCATGAAAACTATGCAGGTATAGGTATATCTCTTATAAAGGTGTATATATCTCTTGCAATCTTCTCTGTATTCTATCAAGCACCTTAGACTAGCCTATTCCATCTGCTGATCTGTGTTGATTCATGTTCCAGGCTTCACTCATTTCCTTTGGACGTGTGCTGTGACCCCTGTTCTTGATCAAGCATGAGATTTCAGATTTCTGCTGGATTTGTGAAAGGTTTCTAAAATCTGCTGGATTTGAGAACAAGAGGAACTGTAAACTCTTGTTGGAATAGCATGGACAAAGTACCACTGTACTTTTTTCAGTATTGTCTGTTTGAATTGGTAGGAAGAGTAGCTCAAATATACTGCAATTATTCCAGTGTTTTGTTGCTTAGTAAGAGTGGAAGTATTCAATACTTAGAGCAGATCTGTGCTAGATTCAGGTCACTGTTGCTTAACTGAAGAATGACTCCAGAAAGCTGCATAAGATCTCATAAAGCTCTGCTTTCTGTTGTATGCTTATGTTCAAGTGGAAAAACAGTACCAAATTGCATAGATGAGAAGGGAAGTTACATTTACTATGTGCCCTGGGATTTAAGCAAAATTGCCCTGATAAAAATATCCCATAACATACAACTTATTCTTGGAAGCTCCGTAGAAAAATAAGGACAGTAAATTACTGGAGTTGAAGGGCAGAGTGGTGAAGGTTAAACACTCTCAAGAAGCTGAAAGGAAATGGAGCTGAGGTTTCTGTAAGAGATTGTAAAGTACCAACGGACTTTCTCTTTGGCTCCCAAACTGGGAAGCTTGCGCCACCCTGCGTCAAAGTACAGGATCTCTGAGCCTGCTCAAGGTTACAATAAGGGGTTATATAAATAACTGTAGTTTCAGTTTAGCTCTTGGCTGAAAAATGAGTAGGAAAGGAGCACTACAAATTTAAATTGGATTGGAATAAAATTATTTATTTTCTTTCTTGGAGAAAAAAAGAACGTGGGAAGTGTTAAAACAGTTAATTTTGTTAGCATGAATTACTCTGTTTACTCCATTTAACTTATTTCAGGATCTCTTCAGAGAAAAAAATGAATGGCTAGATACATAAAGCTGCTGGCAGAAGAAGTGTTTCATGAACAGAACAAGTCTGTAGCCTGGAAGTTCCAGGGTCCCAATCTGTAGCCTGTGTGCCAGTTTCTTTCCCAGGGAGTGCTTAATTACTTGTAAGACAGGAAACATCTCAGTGGGACACATGAATTTCTCCCTTCACTCATTCCATCTCCCCTACACAGACTGGCATACTCAGGAACCTGATGGTGAAAACATGTTTGTAGAAAACATGTTAAAATCACTGTAGCGCAAAATGGCAACTGCTTCTAAGGCTGTGGTCCCACAGACATTTGAACCCCACAAGAATACAAGCCTCTACTGAGATAGACATCCTTACTCCCTCTTTTCTCTGCCCTGAGCTGTACGTCCTCATCACCTTCCCATTTGTGCAGTGACCTAGATCAATGAACTGATGTGGCCGAAAAATAATTCAGCAAAAATTATATGTAAAACTTTGGAGTATGTGTGGGAGACTTTATGGAGCTGTATAAATGCTCAGCTAGAATATGGATGGGAAGGCAGAGGATGTGCAGCTTGGGGAGGAACAGGGAAAACTGATCCTTTTAGCAGCAACATAGTTGATGTTCATTTAAAGTCCCCAGAGTATGAGGCCTTTAATACTGAATATTCCATAATAGGGATGGGTTTTCACTACTCCTTGCTCTTGCCATCTGCAACTGAAACTGTTCTTTTCCCACCAAAAACAAAGAAAAAGAAATAAAAGAAAAAAACCAAACCAAACCAAACAAAAAAAACACCACCAAAGCAAATCCTTCAGAATCTACGCAGGAAACTAAAGATAAACTTGAAAATGTCTCCAGAAATTGTTGAAATGCCATTGTTCAGTAAATCTGCTAAGCACTGGGGGTATAGGGATAGGAAATCACCCAGGTTTAACCACAGTGTAATATGAAAAGAATAAAACTCCTACGTATTAGGCAGCACTTCTGCAGAAGGTGAATAGGCACCTTGAAGGTAACAGTAGCAATGAACTGCTTTTGTTTGTAATGTTGGGGAATGATCTGTTATAATCATCCCAGATTTCTTCCTGAACCACAGAATTATAGAATCACAGAATATTTTGAGTTGGAAGGGACCCATAAGGATCATCAAATTCAACTCCCTGCTCCTTGCAGGACTACCTAAAACTAAACCTTATGACTAAGAACTTCATCCAGATGCTCCTTAAACTCTGACAGGCTTGGTGCTGTGAACACTTCCCTGGGGAGCCTGTTCCAGTAACAAACCACGCTCTCACTGAAGAACTTTTTCCTAATGTCCAATCTAAACTTTCCCTGAGGCAGCTTCATTCCATTTCAATGGAATGAAAAGATAGCAAAAAATGTTTTTACAAATACATCAGCAACAAAAGGAGGGCTAAGGAGAATCTCCATCCTTTATTGGATGTGGGTGGAAACATAGTGACAAAGGATGAGAAAAAGGCTGAGGTACTAATGCTTTCTTTGCCTCAGTCTTTAAGAGTAGGACCAGTTCTTCTTCAGGCACCCAGCCCCCTGAGCTGAAAGGCAGAGATGGAGAGCAGAATGAAGTCCCCATGACCCAAGGGGAAATGGTTACGACCTGCTACCCCACTTAGACATACACAAGTCTATGGGACTGGGTGGGTCTACCCAAGGGTGCTGAGGGAGCTGATGGAAGCACTCACCAAGCCAATTCCAATCATTTATGAGAGTCTTGGCTAGCTGGGAGGTCCCAGTTGACTGAAAGCTAACAAATGTGATACCCATGTACAAGAAGGTCTAGAAGGAGGACTTGGGGAATTACAGGCCTGTCAGCCTGGCTGGAACTGTTATGGAGCAGAGCATCTTGAGTGTTATCACATGGCACATATAGTGTAGACAACCAGATGATCAGGCCCAGTCAGCATGGGTTTATGAAAGGCAGGTCCTGCTTGACAAACCTGATCTCTTTCTATGACAAAGTAACCTCCTTAGTGGATGAAGGAAAAGCTATGGATGTTGTCTACCTGGACTTTAGTAAAGACTTTGACACCATTTCCGACATCATTCTCCTAGAGAAACTGGCTGCTCATGGCTTGGACGGGTACACTGTTTGGTAGGTGACAAACTGGCTGGATGGCCAGGCCCAAAGAATTGTGGTGAATGGAGTTAAATCCAGTTGGCAGCCAGTCATAAGTGGTGTTCCTCAGGGATCAGTACTGGGAACAGTTTGGTTTAATATATATCAATGATCTGAATGAGGCAATGGAGTGCACCCTCAGTAAGTTTGCCAATGACACTAAGTTGGGCAGGAGTGTTGATCTGCTTGAGGCCAGAAAGCCTCTACAGAAGGATCTGAACAGTCTGGATGGATGGACCAAGACCAATTGTATGAGGTTCAATAAGGTTCAGCATTGGGTCCTGCTCTTGGGTCATAACAACCCCACACAACACTGCAGACTGGGGGAAGAGTGGCTGGAAAGCTGCCTGGCAGAAAAGGACCTGGGGGTGTGGCTTGACAGCCGGCTGAACATGAGCCAGCAGTGTCCCCAGGTGGCCAAAAAGACCAGTAGTATCCTGGCTTGCATCAGCAGTAGCATGGCCAGCAGGGACAGGGAAGGGATCTTATTCCTGTACTCAGCACTGGTGAGGCCACACCTTGAATACAGTGTTCAGTTTTGGGCCCTTCACTACAAGAAAGACACTGAGGTGCTGGAGTATGTCCAAAGAAGAGCAACAAAGCTGGTGAAGGGTCTAGAGAGAAGCAGCTGAGAGAACTGGGAAAGGGAACTAGTCTGGAGAAGAGGAGGTTGAAGGGAGATCTTATTGCTCTCTACAACTACCTGAAAGAAGGATGTAGCGAGGTGGGTGTCGGTCTCTTCTCCCATGTAGCAAGTAATAGCACAAGAGGAAATGGTCTCAAGTTGCACTAGAGGAGGTTTAGTTTGGATATTAGGAAAAATTTCTTTACTGAAAGGGTTGTCAAGTATTGGAACAGGCTGTCCAAGGATGTGGTTGAGTCACCATCCCTGAAAGTATTTAAAAGGCCTGTAGATGTGGCACTTAGGGACATAGCTTAGCACGAGACTCAGCATTGTTAGGTTTACGGTTGGACTCGATGATCTTAAAGGTCTTTTCCAACCTAAATAATTCTATGATTTCCTTGTGTCCTACCTGGTGAGAGCAGAGAGGAGATCAGAACCCTTTGAGGAAGTTGTAGATTGAAATGAGGTTGCCCCTCAGCCTTCTTTTCTCTAAGCTGAACAAAGGAAGTGACCTCTTGCTCTTGAGTGCTTTCACTATCTTAGTTGCCCTCCTCTGGACATACTCTAAGAGTTTTATGTCCTTCTTGTATTGAGGTGTCCACAACTGCACAGAGTACTCAAGGTGGAGCCACAACAGTGCAGTGTAGAGTGGGACAATCACCTCTTTTGACAGGCTAGCTGTACTGTGCTTGATGCACCCCAGGACATGGTTGGCCCTTTTGGCTGCCAGGGCACACTGTTGACTCATATTCAACTTGCCACCAACCCAAATCCCCAGATTTCTTTCTGCGGGGCTGTTCTCCAGCTTCTCATCTTTTTGTATGTATTAAAGTTCAGGATGAAAACAGAGAGGACTAAGATCTGTGAAAAATATAGGCAAAAGAATTGAAAAAGAACTTGGAGAAGGAAGTGGACTTTTGAACTGGACCTCAAGAGAATAGAGATCCAGTCTACTGGCTGTTCAAGTAATAAAAATTTCCTTGTGCTGAAGTCTGCATACAGAGGTTCAGAGGCTAAAGAATATGTGGAGGGTCTAGAATCTCTCTAGTTCTTTCTAAAGAGCATGGAATTCTAATTCACCGTGGGAGTAAAATCACAGAAAGTATAGCATTTAGGAGGGCCTACTTCAAAAACCACGTGTTGGGTCCAGAGGACTTCACTTTGTATTTCCATAGCTGAACATTGCCACTCGATGGACAGAAGCAGTATTATTAGCTAATAGAACACAACGCTGCTTAGCATCCAAGCATCCCAAAGCACAACAAGACTTGCAGATAGGAGTACTGGCCTCCACTGTCCTCCAACTGATGCTTCATATGAGTACCATTTACTAGAAGGAGAGGTATAAAAGTATTGTGGATAAAAATTTTAGAAATTTCATGGAAAAAAAAAGGATTGGAAAAGTACTAACCCTTTCCATTTAAGGGTACGTGCTAGCACTGAACATTTCAGGGTAGGTTTATTTCCTTCAACCAGTTGAACTCATTAGAGAAAGGATTTTGAAATTAGCTATGATGTTGCTAGCACTGCAGGGCTACTCATGAATTCTAAGTGACTATGATTAATGATTAACTACTAACCTGCTGGGCTTCTTTGTGCTGCAAAACATATCTTGAAGCAATGGGTGCTCTCTGTTTAAAGTTGTCATCATCCTAGTGACACAGTGTGATGCTATACTGTAGAAAATTAAGTTAGTTTTTAAAAAAGTCTCTTCCCCCCCCCCCCCCCCCC
>NW_020799091.1:128302704-128337730 GCF_003259725.1 Athene cunicularia
CTATGGTGACTTGAGACTAAGTCAGGGTGATCTTGCATAGGTGCCACCACAGCAACAAAACCCACAACCTGTTAGCAGTTTTTTCTTGATTAATATGTGCTCTGTTTTGATCAGCCAGTGAGAACCATAGAAAAGAAAAGCTCACTTTGAGAATTTGTCTTCAGGTGAAAAAAAATGTAACAACATGATACTGTAAGGCTTTGGCCTTTTGTGCTAGCTATCTGGTGTACAAATGCACACAGGAAGAGGTGGGGAACCCTAGACTAAGCCCTTTAAAACCCATGAAATCTAGGACTAGAAATCTCTTCAAAGTTATGTGCCTCTGCCACATGATCTGAAGCCCCTTCAGCTACTGTTAATAACATTGTCTCTTGCAGAGGGCAGTGGGATTCCAAATCCAGAGCTAGTAAGTCTGGAGAGACACCTCTTTCTGGGGAAAAATCATGTGTGGTGTGCAAATGAAAAGCAGTGCTGATTTCTAAAGCAAGAAACAGGGTTAAATGCAGCTCAATCTGAGCATCAGTGAGTGAGTTATTTTTATTCAAACGAGCTGTAACACACGTCTCTGTATCATCAACATTGGAGCCTCCTTGCAGCGGCAGAGTGTTTCATGTACTAGGAGGATCTGCAAGCTACTTGCCTGGGACTTTTTGTTGTGTTGCTGGGTGAAGTGCACCATTGCCCTGCAAATCCTGCTTTGCATTTGTTAGAAAAAGTGCTACTGATCTCTCATGGAACATATTTACAAATTGCCTGTTCTCATGTTGACAGTCTCCTGCTGGGTCATCTAAAGGCTTTCTTTCCTACTTAGTGACCACTGAATTGGTGCAAAACGGTCTTGGGAGCATTTTAAAGGCAGAGGGTCATTCAGGAAAGGCCAGCTCCAAAATACAGACTTTGATTATGACCTTATCAGATTCCATTAACATTACTGAGACAGGTAATTATTGTAATTATTGTGCCAGAATTTACCACCAATGCTAGCTTTAAGAAAAATATGAAAAATAACTTAAAAAAACCTGGCAATAACAACATTATTACAGTTCAGGCCTTGTACAAATGAGAGCAGGGAGATGTCATCCTAGAAATACAGTAGGTTTTATGGGAAATGTCATGGAGCTACTTCTGCAAGTTCTATCAATGAGACTCATGCTTCTGGGAACTCTATGTACTTGGATCTCATCTGAATCTGTTCATTAGGTTTCGAAGTGCTGGGCAGGGACAACAACTGGCATGCTGTAATTTTGCCTTTAATGCAGGCTTCAACTTTCATGTTTCCTTTACTTCTGAAAATGCCATTGATCTATTAATAAAAATATTATTAATAAAAATATTATATTTTTTTTTATGCCTCAGCAAAGCAAAGAAAGAAACTCTAATGCTGCTAATACAGAACCATGCACTGAAGTTTGCTTCCCACCTAAAAGAAGTAACGGTTTTGGCAAGGTATAATCAAGTGAACAATAAGCAGCTGTAGAAAAGGAAGTGGTGAGCTTGTTGCTGTGCTTTGCAGCAAGATTGGCCAGGGCACCCAAAAAAATAAATAAATAAATAAATAAAATAAACAAACAAATAAATAAATATCTATATCTATATCTATATCTATATCTATATCTATATCTATATCTATATCTATATCTATATCTATATCTATATCTATATCATATCTATATCTATATCTATATCTATATCTATATCTATATCTATATCTATATCTATATCTATATAATATATATAGGATTAGTGCATGCAAAATATATGGTACAGTTGTTGCATCCTTACAGTTGATTTTGTATCTGCTCAGAGAGAAGGGCATAGCAGACAGCTTGTCGGTGCACAAAATGCAGTTGAGGAAAAAGATACCTCTCCTACAGCAGCTAATGCAGCCTGCATGCAGTGAGGTACTTTATGGTTTCACAATCAACAAGGTGAACATGGATGTGGTTAAAAGATTTCTGTCTGTAACTGCAATAGTTTGCATCCTTGACTAAGTATTCTCTGGCTCAGAGAAAAAAATTAACTTCAGGCCTGCAACTTCAGATAAATACAAGACTGTTCTTGAAACAAATGCAAAAGCTTAGAAATGTTGTGGTGAGGTCAAGGACCAAGCTGACATGGCACCTTTGATCTATTTAACTCTGTAGTGAAACAGTTTAGGAATATAGCCTTGAGAGTCCAAGCAAGGGTTCCAGAGCAAGGTAAATTCTCTTTAGGGAACAGTTAGAGGCCTCTGTGGGCAGGCAGTAAGCTGCGTTCTGGGCAAGGAAGTGGTTTTGGTTTTTAGACCTCACCCAACAGTAAGCAGAACAGCTGTTTATTGTGCTCATGGCTAGCTGTGAGGATTGTTTTAGCAGCATTTGTGCTAATAATGGAATGCTCAGAGATAATTTTAATGGCCTTTCTGCAAGAATGATACATGAACTCATGAAATATACCATGCTGGATGGAAAAATGCTATCCTGTAAGGGAGTTGTCAGGCTCAGGAGCAACAGAGAAAGGTGAGAAGACCAAAACCATTTTTCCACAATCAGTGCAAACTTACAGATTAATAGATGGTCCCTAGCCTGATAGGCTATTAGGCAGTCACTTTGTGCAATCTGCCTTGATAGGGACTCTGTGTTGCAGGCAGCCCTGGCCTCCTCTTCTCTGCTGTGGCCCACTGTACCTCAGCCACATTGCATCCGCATTGTCATGTTACCTCATGGTGGGCTCTGAGCCAAATGACTGCTCATCAGCTCTGGTGTTGGAGCACACTTTGGGGTGCTATGTGAACCCCTTGTGTTGTCCCAAAACAGGGGGTTCATTACCCAGTGTGCAGACGCCCAATTCACACACAGGATGGAGGTATTTTCTTTTATGATGTGAATGCACATGCATGGGTGCCTGTCCCAAAAACTATGATTATACACATAATTTTTACATATTCAATACACTGATACAATCCACTAAGTGATTGGTCATAACCTCTACGCTTAGCATGTAAATTAGCACATGTGCCTAGTTTTCCCTGTCATCTGCCTTCTTTTGAGTCTGGGGTGTAATTAGAGTCAGTGGTCAGTGGGTCGGTGGTTGCAATCTCCCCATGCCAGAATTACCTTTTACCTAGGCTCCTCATAATTTGGCATAGGCATGTTATTGCAACTCATTGTCTCTACTTTCCATTAATCTTATCTAGGCTTCTGCTTTTTATCATGCACATAAATAGCAGATTGTTTCAAGGTTAATAATTTGTTTCTACCATTATCCTAACAACTCATCATTTGATTTTACAGTGTTCCTAACAAAACTGACCTCTGAACTTTTAACAATCTGGCATCATTACCAGGAGTCCCTGGGAGAAACTTCAGCATGGCCTGGCCTTTGCATCATTGTCTAAGTCCTCACCCACAGCTATTCTGGATGATCATGCCAACAGTTATGAGCAGAGGGTCAGCCTGATGGATCAGCAGTCTTCCCTTGCTTGTTGGATGGTGTACCAGGCAATCCAAACTTGCACAGAAAACCAAAGGCTGGGACTAAGTGTGCTGCTCTACATTATGATTCTCAGCAATATACATGCCTGTGGTTCGTGTTTGAGTTCAGAGAGTCTGGTAACAACTGAAATCACTGTTCCTTATGTTCAGCATGTTTTAAGTCTGAGAAAAGGTCTTTGCAAATCCTGCCTGAACCATCTCCAAAGCTAGCTTCTCTAAAGTCCTACCTTCAGTTAGGCTGGAAACCAGAATCCTAGGAGGACTGCTGCCCTGCTCAGCAGTGACAGACCTATCAGTCCTGAGGAGTATTTAAGCACGCTTTGCAGTTTCCTCTATAGGCCAAGCTTGCCACGTGTTGCTTCCCTCCAGGTCAGTTCCTCGTATACCTTAGCAGACAACCCTTGAGAGATGAGCTGTCAGGCTGGAAAGACTGTGATCTTTGGTGGGGTTTGTGAAAGTGTACTGGGTCTGGCTGAACTGGAATTGGCTTTCCCCTATAGCAGGCCATCGAATCCACAGAAGTACCAGGCTTTAATTGACACCGGGGCACAGTGTACACTAATGCCATCAAGTTATAGAGGGGCAGAACCTATCTGGATCTCAGGAGTGACAGGGGGCTGTCAAGAACTATCAGTATTGGAGGCCAAGGTTAGCTTGACTGGTGACAAGTGGGAAAAACATCCCATTGTAGCTGGCAATGTAGCTCGATGGGCCCATGAAACATCAGGGCATCTTGGCAGAAATGCAACGTACAGATGGGCTCGTGATCGAGGGGTGGACCTGACCATGGAGGCCATCTCACAGGTCACTCACGAATGTGAAACATGTGCTGCAATCAAGCGAGCCACAAGAGTAAAGTCTCCCTGGAACAGAGGGCGATGGCTGAGTTTTCAATATGGTGAGGCCTGGCAGATTGACTATATTGGACCACTGCCATGAACATGCCATGGCAAGTGCTACATACTTACTGTGGTAGAAGCAACTATGAGTTGGCTTGAAACATACCCTGTAAATCATGCCATTGCCAGAAATACCATCTTGGGTCTTGAAAGGCAAATTTTATGGCGGCATGGTACTCCTGAAAGAATTGAATCAGAAAACAGGACCCATTTTCGAAATAATCTTATAAACTCCTGGGCAAAGAAACATGGCATTGAGTGGGTGTATCGCATCCCTTATTACCCACAAGCATCTGGAAAGATTGAAAGATACAATGGACTGTTGAAGACCACGTTGAGAGCATTGGACAATGGGGGATGGAACCACTGGGATATAAATTTAGCAGAAGCCACTTGGCTAATGAACACCAGAGGATCTGTTAACTGTCCTGGTCCTGCCCAAACAAACCCCCTTCATCCTGTGGGAGGAGATAAGGTCCCTGTAGTACACACAGAGAAGTGGCTGGGGAAGGCAGTGTGGATTGCTCCTCCCTTGGGAAAAGGCAAGCCCACTCATGGGGCTGTCTTTGCTCAGGGACCTGGATGTACTTGGTGGGTAATGTGGGAGGATGGGACTACTCAGTGTGTGCCTCAGGAACATTTAACCTTGGGGGGAAAGTAATCTGTGGGATGAGTTGTATGTTGCAGGAAGTGATGGAGGAAGTAGGAATGACGAAGAGTGAACCAGATACGTGCAATGACGACCCAAACCTAGCCGGTGCTGGAGTCCAACAGTCAAGCATACTTCTGTCCTGAACATCTATCTTGACAGATGGGAGCCAAGTCACTGAACATCTGGAGGAATGAAGAAAGCTTATGGAACAGATAAATTAATATTATGGGGGACCTGGGCATAATGTAAATGGTATGGAATAAGGGGTGGAGACTGTACTGGGTCTGGCTGAACTGGAATTGGCTTTCCCCTATAGCAGCCCTCACGGTGCTGTGTTTTATGCTGGTAGCTGGCAGGGTGTTGATAGCACCCTGGTGTTGTGGCTACTGCTGAGCAGTGCTTACACAGCACCAAAGCTCTTTTTGCTATTTCCCCCAGTGGGACGGGGTGGGCAAGATCTTGGGAGGGGACACAACCAGGACAGCTGACCCAAACTGACCAAAGGTATATTCCATACCATATGACATCTGCTCAGTATAAAGCAGGGAGAAAGGAGGAAGGGGGTGGGGTCACCCTTGGTCCTACGAGGCAACCACTACGCGTATTGGAGCCCTGCTTCCTGAGAAGGCCTGACATCGCCTGTCCATGGGAAGCAGAGACTAAATCTGTTTGCTTTTTCTTCCGCGCGCGGACTTTTGCTTCGCTTTGCTTATATTAAAACTGCTTTTGTTTCACCCACAAGGGTTAGTTTATCTTCTTTCCCCTCTTTACCCTATTGAGAAAACAAGGGGAAAGGAGGGGGGGAAGTGATATAGCGACTTGGTGGATACCTGTCATTTAGCCAGAGTCAAACCATCACAGAAAGGCAAGGCACTAACTGCAATGTGATTTGCTTTGAAGAATGAACACTACTTGGGACTATGAGATTTTATCTCAGAGTTGATGTGACCTGAAGACCCAACCCAAGCCAGGTCCTACCAGCTGAGAACACCCCATAGTGACAATAAAATAATAGGAGATTTGACTTAAGAAACCAGGCATATACCTACAATCAGAACAGCAACTGACAAGAATCTAGTATAAAACCACTCCACCTGCACAGGATGTTGATTTAGAACAATGAAGATTAACACACCACTGGCCATATGTCTACACCACCTGCATGATGGTAGAGAAATATCTCCTAAAGTCAAGACGGAGCCAATCTTGAGGCAGCTTTAAACCTTTCCCACACATCCTATCACTGGATAACAGGGAGAGAGATGGGCACTTCCATCTCACCTTTCCTTCCTCAGGAAGCTGCAGAGAGCAATGAGGTCACCCATCAGCCTCCTTTTCTCCAAACTAGACAGACCCACTGTCCTTGGGCATTCCTCATAGGATATGCCTTCCATCCTTTCCACCAGCTTTTTTGTCTTCCTCTGGATGCATTCAAGGACCTTCACATCCTTCTTCAATTGTGGGGCCCCAATCTGCACCCAGCACTTAAGGTGAGGCCACACCAACCCTGCATACAACAGGATAGTTACCTCTTTTGACCAGCTGGTCATGCTGTGTTAGATGCACCCCAGGATGTGGTTTACCCTCCTGGCTGCCAGGGCACACTGCTGACTCTCACTGAGCCTGCTGCTGACCAGCACTCCTAGATCCCTTTCTGCAGGGATGCTCTCCAACCCCTCCCTTCCCTCCCAAGTGCAAAATCTGGCATTTGTTTTTAAATTTCAGCCATTGATGACTGCCTAATGCTTTATCTGATTTATCTGTGTGGGTCCTGGTGTGCATGTGGGTGTATGAGGTAACTGGAGGACTGGGGACTTTACGGCCAATTGCCCTGCTCAGCAGTGACAGATCCAGCGTGTCTCTGTGTGTGTGTGCATATGCATATGTGTATGCAGCATCCTCACCACTATTGGGCTACCTGATTTCTCAATTATTAACAGCTACCTATATAAGTACCTAGATAGGTCTTCCTATTTAATTCTGCACTGTGATTCGAGCTTCATTGATATATTTTCACGTCTTGTCAGAAGTGCAGAAGATAGTTTTAGATGGTGTTTCTTTTATGGTCAAAGTCATGGAAATTCTTTAACCTCAGGAGATGGTTAGATCAGGAGATGGAATTGATCAGGTAAAGAGTGGGAAAAAGAATAACATTGAAATAAGATGCTCAGAAGGGAACAAAACAGTGATATATCTGGTTGTACTTATATTAAAGTGGTCTAAAAAATAAGAGAGGGAAGTGGTATGTGAAGCCCTAAGTGAACTTCGCATGGCAGACCAGAAATTTTAAGGAAAGACTAGAATGACTAGGATAATATAATAGAGAATACAAAACATTCAGCCAGGATAAACTACTAATGATAGAACAATACCATCTGCCATAATAGTTTAGAACTGGCTCAAATGAAAAAAATCACCCATCTCAATGAATGTGGATTGAAATTCTGGGACCGAGTAAGAAGGGGATAGTACCAGGTCTACATTGCCATTGACCTAACAGTAATGGCATCAGTCTTGTGCTGTGCTGAAACTTCCATGGCCCTCAGTTACACTGAGGAAGTAACAAACAAGGATGTGAAGCAAAGACACTATTGATGAGTTAGAAATCTTCGGAAAGGAAATGTATCACTCAGCCCTGAATAATGGTAGCATTCAAAATTCAGAGTCGAAGAATCACAGAATCATTCCGGTTGGAAAAGACCCTTGGGATCATCAAGTCCAACCATCAGCTCTACTCTGCAAAGTTCTCCCCTACACCATATCCCCCAACAGCTCATCCAAACGACCCTTACACACATGCAGGGATGGTGACTCCACCATCTCCCTGGGCAGCTTATTCCACTGTCTGAACACTCTTTCTGTGAAAAGTTTTTTCCTAATGTCCTGTCTACACCTCCTCTGTTGCAGTTTAAAACCATTCCCTCTTGTTCTATTGTTAATTACCTGTGAGACCAGCACCAACCTCTCTACAGTGTCCTTTAAGGTAGCTGTAGAGAGTGATGAGGTCTCCACTCAGCCTTCTCCTCAAACTAAACAGTCCCAGGTCCTTCAATCTCTCATAGGATTTATTCTCCAGGCCCTTCACCAACGTTGCTCTCCTCTGCACTTGCTCCAGCACCTTGATATCTCTCTCGTATTGAGGTGCCCAAAACTGGACACAATACTCCAGGTGTGGCCTCACCAGTGCAGAGTACAGGGGGACTATCACCTCCCTACTTCCGCTGGTCACACTATTTCTAATATAAGCCAGGATGACATTGGCTTTCTTGGCTACCCGGGCACACTGCCAGCTCATGTTCAGCTGTTTGTTAATTAGAACCCCCAAATCCTTCTCTTCTACACAGCTCTCCAGCCACACATCCCCAAGCCTTTAGAGATTCAGGGGGTTGTTGTGGCCCAAGTGCAGGACCTGGCACTTGTCCTTGTTGAAGCTCAAACTGTTGACGTTGGCCCATCAATCCAATCTATCCAAGTCTGTCTGTAGAGACAACCTATCTTCATGCAGATCGACACTCCTGCTTAACTTGGTGTCATCTGTGAACTTACTGATGATACACTTGTTGCCTGAATCGGTGTGACGACCTGGTTCATGAATGGCACGGCGACCAACCCCAGGTTGCTCTGGCCATCAGTTCACAGACACCAACGTGGTGGATGGCAAATGGCGTTTATTGATAGGTGACAGCGCATTATATAAGCTTAGGTTTACAATGTCACTTCCGTTCGCTTACATCATGAGCTAAACGCTATTGGCTATCCGGAGAGGGGTCCTGTGTTTTCGTACAGCGCGACATCTTCCGTCCGCCAAGCCCTAACTACCTACATGCACTCTATGTCCTTGTTGAGATGGTCAATAAAGATGTTAAACAGAAATAGTCCCAACACCCAGCCCTGAGGAACACCACTCATGACCAGCTACCAGCTGGATTTAGCTCCATTGACCACCACTCTCTGGGACCATCCATTCAGCCAGAGCTTGATCCAGCAGACTGTACTTTCATCTGGGCCATGAGCGGCCAATTTTTCTATGATAATAAGATTCTATCCATGAGGAGTGCTAAGAGATGCCTTCAAATGAGCTATATTACTTCTCAACATCTGTTGATGCTATGAAACACAAAATCCATACTGAAATCCTTCTTTGTGTAACTGGTCCTCACCAGAAGTGTTGTCTGAAATTGAATTGACCACAGAAGACATTATGGAACAAGAAAATTATACTAAATTGCCATCCTCAGATCTTTTTCAAGTAAAAATCCTATGACAGCACACGTCTGTAACAGCTGGCTTACAGACAGGTGTGTCTAATCTCTCATGAAAACTGTCCTAGATACCTATGACTGGAAGGTGGCAAATGCAACACTAATTTTTAAATAAGTAGGAGGAATCTAGAAGAAAAGAGCATATTTTCTACATTTTTTTTTTCCTGGCAGGATGGTAATTAAGGGATTCAAATAAGTAAACATTTTTTTTTTTTTCCACAAAAACCCCCCAGTATTTTTTCAGAACTTTTTTATTAATTGCAGGTGTAAAAACTTTTCTCTCTTAAAAGCCATATTTGTATTCAATAAAGCAGTTCTCAGCATGTTTTGTTCTTGTAAATGTTAACTTTGTTAATATTTTTTTCCCCATGTCTTGCAATATCAGTCACACAAAAATCCCAAAATAACTGTCTAAAAGGTTGATCATGGCATTTGTGGGAATGGTGCAGTTATGGCATGTGGCTATAAAAGTGTTCATATGTATCCTAGGTACATAGAACATACAATATCCAAATATGCTGTCCCAGCTTTGTAGAACTACCTGTTAAGATGTAGCAGTGTTCAGTGATCTGGTCCCACAGATAGTAGTGCTGCAGTTTTTCCAAACAATTTCTTTATACACCCTCAGATGTAGCTTTCATATGTTCCTGGATACCAAATTCATGAAGCCCGTGTCACAGCCATTCATTCCCACTAGGAAATTAAACCTATCAGCACTGAGGTGATGGTTACCCAGGTCATGTTATGCTCAGATCCACAGCAAGATATTTTGATACTTTTATTTTTACAACCTCCTCAGGAAGTCCAACCTCCCAACAAATTCACTACCAAGATGAGGTGATGAGGTCTCTGCCTCCAACAGCTCACACTTAGTAGTCCTAGAAGTAAAATATTCAGATTGAAATTAGCTGACAAGGTTTTATTTCTCCCTTTGCTTGCTTTGACCTTGTTAACCATTGGTGTGTAACAGGATTTTCCTCTTGAAGTTTTTTCACTGTTTATTTAAACTTAAAGTTTTATTGGTCAGACATAGAATCTGCCCCATGTGAAAAGCCTAGTCTATAAATTTGTATTTTTTTATACAGTAGAAAACTATTTGTCATTAATCTATTTGCAATACCCTACAACACAGTACGCTAGAGAGTTGGTTTGTCTGGCCTGAAAAGAAAACTATTTGTCATTAATCTATTTGCAATACCCTACAACACAGTACGCTAGAGAGTTGGTTTGTCTGGCCTGAAACAATAGTAACATGAGATTTGAATCTAGGTATTCTCCTTGAGTATTTTACCTATTATTTTGCTGAACACCACTCCTCTGCCTCCAGTCCACTTTAATGACAGACATGTGTCTCTGGTGCTGTAGTTGCAGTCCTCTTTCTGTGCAGTTCTGCCAATGCAAAAATAGAGGGAAATCCAGCCCCTAAGGATCACAGTAGACACCCATTCATTCCACCAGATGGTATCCTTTCACTTAACTAAGAAAGAATAATTTTGGTAGCACAGATCTTACGTTGTCTGATTTTGGCATTGATCTCTTCAGTCTCATTTCAAAGCTATAGATGTTAAATATGACTGCTGTGAAGGTTCCCACTCTGCATCCAAAATACCATGGTAGGACAGTGGTCAGTATTCTTAACACAGATTAAACGATTGTGTCAGAGACAGTGGTATCACTCTGAATCCTGGAAGATGGGTTAGTTAGTACAGGGACTGCTGGAACAACAAAGAGAAAAGGAGTTGTTAGATGTTTGCTTCAGGAACAATCCAAGATTCCTTCACTTTTGGTGTGTGTTAAGGCTATGACAGGATTGTATATAAAACTCTTCCCAAAATAAGACCATGCATGCTGGTTCTGACAGGTGGAAAAGGAAGAAAAATAATTAATCTCTGAGCATATGTATTGTAATTGCTCATTTTTCCAGAAAGAAAAATTCCAGCAGTCATCAATAAAAAAAACCAACCACTTTAATTTGTTACACTAAACATTTTCTGGTTTATTCTGGAAACTTTCAAAAGGTAAAAGACAACATACAATGGTAAATAAAAAGAGAATTGTTACATATGACAATATCCTGTCTGATAGAGTTATAAAAACTTCCATCTGAGTCAGTTTGAAAATTTCTGTGTGTTTTTAACAGATACACTTCAAAAAAGTGTTTTCTTGAAATTTCTTGCAAGGAGGAGCTTTGTTCTCGGTATAGATTTATCTGTTAGAGATCTCTGCTATTGGTTTAAGAGAAACATGTGAAACAGACCTGTAAAGCAGCCCTTTATAGGGGCATGCTCACTGACTACTGAGGCAGAAATGAGGATGTGGACAGCTTGGTGTGTGGCCATGTATGTCTTTGGAGCAAGTAAGGAATCAGTAGAGCTATGTTACCTGTTCTGCTGCTGGGAGAATGTAGTTTATTTGTTTTACTGTGGTTTTGTTTTGCTTTGTCTTATAGGAGCTAAAATCACCCAAACCTCAGGTCTTGTGCTGAAAGAAGATGAGAAAGCTACTCTGACATGCAGCCAAAATGATAATCACAATTATATGTGTTGGTATCTGCAGCAGTCAGGAAAGGGGCTGCAATTGGTCTATTATTCTATTGGTGCAAATCAGCAGCAAGAGGGAGACATTCATACTGGATACAAAGCTAACCGGTTAAACCTCTCAGACTTCTATTTGAATATTTTATCTGTGAAGATGAACCATTCAGCTGTCTATTTCTGTGCCAGCAGTTTGGCCACAGCACTTCAAAGTCACTTGCTTTCTTTACATAAACTTTCCAGCACCTTCCCTCAGAAGGGAGCCTCCCTCAGCACAGAAAAAGGGTATGTGGTCACTAGCCTATTCAAGCCAGATGTTGCCAAGGAGTTGGAACAAGAGAGGCAAAATAGGTCTTTGAAGTTCAGGTTAATTGCTGAACTTCTCTTTCCTGATCAGCCATTTTTTTTCTCTATCTCATCAGAACAATCAAGATTGTTAACCAAATGCAGACATAAAATAAAAGAAATGGAAACTGCAATCTACACAGCTGCAAATTATTATCCCCTAAGTAATTTTCTTACTTGACACAGAACAGTTACTTGGAATATACATATGTCTAAGTCTGAAATACTCTAGAGATAGTGACTTATATGTGCCCTCTCATTCCTCTCTGAATATTATCAAGTAGTGAAAGACACAATGCTTTTCACTGTGCTTTAAAAGGTTACCCTAATCACAAGAAATCTGTAAAACTAAGATTGTCAAAAGTAATGAGAAGGGGCCTGAAAAAAAGAGAATAGAAGCTAAACAGAACTCATATGCCACAGATTGGATTAAAAATGTCAAAAGAACAGCCATTATCATGGTCTGCAAGTGGATAGACATTGTAGTGAAAAATTACATGTGTATGGAAGATATAAAGAGGAAAGGGAAATACTAAAAAGTAGTATGCAAATTATAATGAATTCACATTCAAGAAAAATAACACATAGATTTCTGTTTATTCAGAAATTGTTCTGACTATCCAGTTTACTTATGGCCACATGGTGAAGCACATGCCACTATATGTTCACATATATCTCTTTATGCCTCATATATATACCTCTCACAGTTTACTGAATAGCAACACAGTCTATATGGTTTATTCCTTCTCTCTATGGATGAGTTCTCAGGTTTTTTTTTTGTTTTTTTTTTTTTTCTCACAGGCAATTTTGTAATGTTCCTCATTCAGAGACTCATAGTTCTCTCTGACTTTGATCTAAGCCTTAATATGAACACTGCCTCAGATAGCATCTGTATTTTGAAGATAAAAATGTAGAACAATGAACAAATGGGATGTGAATGCAATATTATTTACTATATAATCTCTTCCTAATGGAATATTTCAGGCTTGGTATGAAGAGTCTTGTGTCTCACACAGAAAGACCTAACTGTGTCTTTCCAGCACCAAAAAGACCTAACTGTGTCTTTCCAGAACCACTGTTATTACAGATAGTGTCACTGATGCAGTGGGGTTAGTCATAGCATGAGAAACAATTTTGGCATAAGCATTACATTATGATAATATACCAAATTGTCCTAAATTGTCCCAAAGAAAGAAAGCACTCACCAAAGTCTTTGTGATGTGTAAAAGTCACCTGCATAATTTTCTATTTCTGAAATAGAGAAGAATAATAATGTGTTTCCAGTCAGAGGCTTTTGGAAAGGTTTAAAGAAAGGATGTAGAATGGGAACATTCCATAATCAGACACAGCATCCAAATTCTGAGATTATTCTTATTCCAATTTGAATGATGTCAAATTACTCTGTAAATGCTGTAGAGCAAAAGAGTACCTATATTACCACATATGCAGGATAACCATACTGATCTTCAAGGGAAAATTTCAATTCGTGATTATTGCACAGCATTTCTTCCTTGGGAGAGGAGTTATTTGGTTACAGGCACATCCCCTGGGGAAAAGATGAAAGAACATTTCTCTGAGTCCTTTAAATATCAGTTGTCTTGCAGAAAAGTAATTGAACATGAATAAGCAGCAATCCCTTTCAGCAATGAAGGCTAATTACATTTTTGGTTGCATTAACAAGAATGCAGTTAGCATGCTGAAGCACTTCTGTGGCTATATTTGAATACTATCTCCACTGTCCATACACACCCCTACCCTGCCCCAGCCCCAGTACAACAGAGATATCAATAAATTTTAGAGTCCAGCAGAGGGTCATGAAGATGATCAGGGGACTGGAGCAGAGGCTGAGAGAATTGGTTTTGTTTATCTTGGAGAGGAGAAGGCTAAAGGATGGCTCTATGACTACAACTGCATAAAAAGAATTGGAGTCGTAGAGAGGTACAGCGGAAAGCCAGTGAAAAAAAAGCTGCAGCAAGATAAACTCTGATTAGGTGTAATGAAAAATTATTTCCTATTGAGGGTGCTTCAGCACTGGACCAGATTTCTCAGAAAGCTTGTCAAATCTCTGCCCTTGAAGATATTCAGAAATCACCTGAACAAAGTTTTGAGCAACATGATCTAGCTTTGGAGTTGGCCCTGTTTTCAACAGCAAAATGTACTGAGAGACCTCCAGAAGTCCCCTCCCATCAAATTTTTTCTACAAGTATATGATGTTTATCATCTTGCTTTGCTGTTTTGAGATACCAAGAAAAAGCTTTTTTTTTTTTTTTTAATTTATTTTTTTTTATTTGGAAAAGCAGGTCAGCAACTGTCCAAACACCCATAGGCCTTTCGTTATTTTGTGTGTTGAACATCAGAAACAGCAGCTATACATGCAAAACCCATCTGCAGACTTCAGTAACAAGAAGATTGTGTGATAACGAGACAAAAACCCCACCAGGTTTCATAAGGCCCATATGTGTCACTATTTCTGTAAAGCTGTAATATGGTGAAAAGATTGCTGCACCCTTTGCCTCATCCTGAGAGGCTGGGGTGGTGTTGTGGTAAGAGAATCTGATGCATTATCAGAATGTTTTTTTTGAGTAAATGTCAAACCACATCCTGTTTTGCTAAAATTCAACTGCTGTTCCCTTAAAGAAATGTTATCAAGCACATTTTGACATGTCATCTGCTCTGATTCTAAGGTACTGTTTTGTGCTGAGGCCTTCAGAGGTATTTTTTCCTTCTGTTGAAGACCCTGGCTATGCTAGACAGAAGCTCCCGTCAGGGTCTCTACAACTCCTACTCTTTCTGCCTTGCTATTGCATTCCTAGATCTGCTTCCAAAGTTCCACAAGCACTCCTCTATCTTGGCCTGCATTATTCCTACCTCTATTTAGGATACATCTAAACCTTTTATGCTGCACAGAAATGGTGCCCACAAACACATCTTTAAAGAACCACACTCTGGTTCCCCTCCCTCCTCTCCCCCAGATTAGATTCTATTTGCTTTTTCTGAGTTGCATCATTTTTTCTCTCCTCCTTTGCTTTTCTTGGTCTTTCTTATTTTTCTTATTTTCTTATTCTTCATAACTTTCATTTTTACTCTCTTCTTTGAAAAGACCACACATTTTGATAATACTTCATTCATTGTCCTATCTCTCCGGAGTTCTGTTCTTCTTTTTGTCTCAAACCCTCCCCTTCATTCTCACTATCTTGTTCTCTTGAAAATGGTGAGAGACAATATAATTTCAGAGAAGTGGATTTATATAAATATGCACTTTAAGACATAATTTTGTCCAAAATGGTTTCCTGTACAGTTAGAGTGAGTTAGGATAAATGTGTACAGAGTAGAACTCTGTTCCTCTCCTTGGTCCTAAGCATCAGTCCTATCACAAACATTCCATACAAAACACTCTGGAAAATGAACATGATGTACACAAACTTCCCAGCTGTAGCACTTCTCTGATAGCTTTCTGAAAAGTAAGGGAGGAAGCAGTAAATAAAAACCAACAGAGAAAAAAACATTTCTTTAAAAAAAATTACTAGATAAGGATTTATTTTTTTCATTCTGGTGATTGGGAAAACTTGTTCATTGCTTATTTGCACAAGTTATAACTTGGCTGCCCTTAGCTGAAATATCATGTTAACTAGTAATTGTATTAGACTTTTTACATTCATATTGGGATGACTGATTAGGAATTGGTCTGGAGAATGAGAATTTGGAGGCATCAAATGAAACTAGATTTGGAGTATTTCTCATAGAAATATGATTTATACTAATTCTGCAGTATATTTAAGGATATAACATACTGTAGAATGTGGGGTCAGTGACTTAGCAGTGTTCTAACTGCTTGCTAGAATATCAACATACAACTTTATGATACAGGTAGCTCTGCAACTCTAAGTGGTATTTTTATGATGAAATGTTGAGTTCTAGCAGCCAGTTTTATGGAAGATTTACTGACAGTAGACATAATTTGGATGTTCACATACATGCATGTGTGTTCAACAGGAACATGAACACGTGTCCACACATGTATAATCCTGCACCCATGCCTGAATAGCTGTGCCTGCCAGGAAAAGCAAACACAGGACACATTGAGACATGCACATAAGACACATCTCTCTTCACATACACAGGTGTATGTACAGATAAACAAACTCACTGTCAAGAGGGTAAAACATCAATGGTTTAACTTACTTTGAAGATACTGCAAACAAAAACCAGAAGAAATAGGGGATATTATTTGAGCCCATATATGTATCAGCACCACTTTTAAAGTGCTCTGTTTGTACAATCACTTGTATATTGTGGGTGTGGGAATGAGAATTACATGGCTGGAATCAAGTTTGAAGAAGAACAGGATTGGATTCCTGTGCTTGATCTCAATTTCCTGGGGAATAACAGGTCTGAGTTAAGTGTAGTAGACTGGCAAGAAACATGCCTTCAGTAATTATTGCTTACTTTAGATATAGGAGCCTCAGAGGATGACTCCACACCCACATATATTTTACTCACCAGCATCACTGTAGATGAATTTGTGTATTGATTCCAGTGTTCCATTCTTTAAAAATTGGCCACACACTCAAAACCATTTAAAGGGTTGAACCATTCCTGGGCTGAGATACTCAGTTGGCTGGTCGGTGAGGAGGCACTTTCATTATGTGTGGAAAATTAATCTGTCTGAGCCCTTGCTGTCCATTTAGCACCATTCACCTTCCAGAATAGTTTTAGGTGATCAGGGTAGAAACCTCAGGCAAGAGATACTGGTGTGGCCTAGCTCTTCTCTTGCTTTGATGGGGAAAAATGGCCACAGCTGGAGGTATGATTTCATTGTTCTTTGCTGAAACAAAAAGTATTATGGCCCAGAGCCTTCACCCTCATACATCTAAATGTTAGATCATGTGGGTTTTTGTAGAAATATTTGTGTTGGAGACTGGATGATGAATTCAAATTACAATATGACCTGTAGTGCTGAGCATGCATGATCATGATCTTCAATGTAAAAGAAAATTATATTTACATTAAATTTTAATTGTCTTTCCAACATAGTATGTACTAAATATACCATGCTATATGTGCCATTTAAATCAAAATCAATAGGTTACTGAACACAACGTGGCTCCAGGATTTAAAACATAAAGGTACAGAGCAAGTACAAAACTTTTCCCTGGATACTGACCAAATAGTTGAGCTTACTAAAGCTAAGGTACTAACTGAAAAAAAAAAGAATTTAATTCTTTGGTTTGTTGTGTTAAGCTATACAATGAGCAGGGGGAAAACTGATCCTCTACATTCATCCTCTATTATTTTCATCTCTTTCTGTGTATGTCCACCTCCTCAGGTCCTGAATCAGGATTTTTCTGAAATTTCTTGTCTTGCTTCAACTCACTCCTACAGTTTTAAAAATAAAAATAAACAAGCAAACCAGCTGACTGCCCCCCAGATGTATTACCCGCAAAATCTTTAACCTATACAATTTCTTGGAAGAACAAAGAATGAATGTGTTTTGTTATTTAGCAAAGAAATACTAGGCATGTTTTCTTATCTAAGTCAGTCAACTTAGTTCCTATCACATAATCTTGCTCATATCCAGAGCACAAAAACATAACAGAGTAGTAAATCCCACATCCTCCACACCTGTTGAGCAAAACAAGGATTGAAATTGTGAAGGCTTGATTCTGCACTGCTAATACCATTTCCACTCTGATGGAGGAAAAATAAGCATGCTAGATCCTTGGTGTCTCTTCTTGGTGCCAAAAGGACACAAAGTACTAGTTTATTAGACTATGAAAAGAAACAAATGGTACTTCAACTGTGTTTCTCATGCCAGTGTCACAGCACGTCAGGTCCATCATTTCTATTAAAACTATCTCTCTTTTTTTTTTTTTTTTCTTGCATAAATTCATGGCAACATAGAAAAGAATTGAGGTCAGAAAAAAAACGGGGTTAAATGCTAGACAATAATTCTTCTTGCCAAGTCTGTCTGTGTCTGAAAATATGAATGCTTGAGTTTTGTGGTTCTGTGTGTTCATTATGTATGAATATTTCCCCTTCTACAGAAGTGTTCTGTCACATACCCTCTAATTCAGATTCTTCCCATTTATTTTTTCTTACAGCCTCTTTGGATGTATTACAGAATTATCTCCCACATCTGCGTGTATAGTTTTTCCCGATTTTCTTTCTCAGACTCATTTGATCATCTCATTCTCTGCTTTCCCCATTTGTCTGCTAGGAACCCAGCATATACATCTGAAATCTGAATTGCCAGACAGACAGCATGATAGACAGCTTAGATATATCATGTTAAAAGTAACTAATGATTCTAAGAAACCAGATGAAACTGAAAATGGAGGGTGGAATTTTGACTTCTAATTAAATTTGTAGAAGCTTCATCACTCATTTCAGTGAAATGAGCATTTTAACATTTGGTTTTTCATTTTCACTTTCTGGATCCAGTGTTACAGTTCAGGGCCAGCACTTGCTTGCCTGCACCTAGTTTGAGAAAAATGACATTTTCCGTTTTCTTGTAGCTGGGCATGCAGGTAATTTCTCTTTCCCTTAAAATGGTATCTGGATCCTATCTTTTCAAAGCATAAATGCTGTCAATTAGGAAATGAATAGATGATATCACACTATCTACAACTGAGAACTGGTTTTCTTCAGCAATATGAATTTTCACCAGAGCCAGAACACAGTAGATTCATTCACTCATGTACAAATGCACTTTGGCACCATAATGGCCATTTGCTTACCTGTTCTTAAAGATGCTGTGTTGCTTGACTCTTTTCTCTCTATCTTCTCCTAGAGAATCCCAGTGAGGATCACCAGATTCTACTGATTTAGGTCCCATCAAAAATTCCCTTTTCTATTATTCCAGAATCTGAAAGGAACTCTGGTATTTTATTTTATTTTTTTTTCTTACATAGAACTGTTTAGTCACTCCTGCAAAATGGAGTTTGCCTGTTCCAAACACCTATCCTCAAGTTTCTCCCCCATTCATTTTGACCAAGCTTCAACATAACCACTCTGAAATTCTACATGTGAGCATAAGATTGACCAAGAGTGGTTGTTTTCTGTTTGTTTGTTTGTTTGTTTGTTTGTTTTTGATAAACCTGTTAAATGCAGGTATTACCACAGAATGTCCTTATAGATTGCATTCATGTTAATGTGTTGCAGGCACAGCTGGAATTAATTTTTATATTCCATTCTGCTGTGCTGTAGTCTATCCTAACTTAACAGAGCATGAATAATAAGGCATCTAGGCAAAAGAAACCATCATCTGAATCTAAAGACTTCCCTCTGTGTTTACCCTTGTTCCACTCCCAGAATCTTACCCCTTGCACAGCCTAATACACTCTTCTCACGATTCTCATTTGTCCAGAACTGTTGTTTTTGTTGCTTCTCCAAAATACTGGACATTGGCAGATCACGGCCTCACAGTGTAATATTGAAACTGCTCACACCTGTCCTAGGCTGCTGTCCAGTGATAACTATGTTAAGCCATCTAATACCACGTTTTATTTGCAGAGTAGTAGCCAAAGGTCTGTTGAAAAGAAGGTATATCAGTCTATCTAAGTAGTATTTAGTTACTAAATATTCTGCATTGTTTTCTAATATTGATTTAGATCACAACATAAAAAACAATCCCTCATTTCTTTGTCGTTAGTAAAGCACTTTATTGTCTGGTGCTATAGTATGACATCAGTATCCTCACAAATTTTAGGAATTACAATATACATTGTAAGATTCAGTCTCTTTCATTTGGATCCACTCTCACTTTCTTTCCCTTCAGCCTCCACATCTTCTGCCAATTCCATCTGAATACCTGTACATCCCTCCCATCCCTACTTCTACCTTTTTCTTTTTCTTGGAGACACATTCCATTTGGATATGGCAGTGGGTGATAGACTGTAGGAATAAGAGGGAATGAGTAGTTCATTTTTGAGACAGTTTTCTTCTGAGAAAAAACTTTGTCAGTCACACAGTTCATTTCTGGTAGAACAGAGACAGTAGACTCAGCGAACAGTGAGTAGTCTCTGTGAGTTCTTCACCGTAGAGGTAGTATCATATATATTCTTTCAGAATACACTTATCTGACTTGAGGTCTCTTTGATCTTGTCTCATCCTTCTCACTCCATTTAGTTTATTCCATTAACCTTGCTTGCTTGCTTGCTAGCTTTCTCCACAGTCTTATTAATCTGAAAAATTAACACTAAACTGTCCTATTCACAGGGCAAACAATAACAATAATTCAATTCATTAATTTGCCCCCTTCTTCTTCACAGTCCCTACCAACTCTCTCTTTCTTGACCTGTCTTTCCTGAAACACCATTTTTAGCCCTCTTAGTGAAGCTCTGATGACTCAAACCCATCCACTTTACTTTTTTTTTTTTTTTTTTTTTTTGAACAGTGAGCCATGTTCCTTTTTCAAAATAGTGTTACTCCTCACCTTCACATAAAAGTGCTGGTTCTCTCTTCCTCCTCCTTGTTGGCACAAAGTTTCTATTTCCTAATCTACCATATCCAGAAAAGACACTCCTGAAAGATTCTCCAAACTTGAAAGTGCTGTACTAACCCTGGAGATGCAGTATGCTACTTCAGTTAGGTAATGTTTACAGCATTGAAATAGCAGGACCATATCATTTCCTTTCATTTTTTCACTCTCTTTACTTCCCTTTCTTTCAAGCTTAACAAAAAAATATTTTCATTTAATAATGTTTTCACGTTAAGCATCCTCTTTCCCATGAACCCATAAATAGTGCTTTTAGGCATGTAATTCAGCAAAACCCTGACTGTTAAGTGCCTCAGACAATGATTTGGGGTTTTTTTTAGGCCACTTGCCATCATATATCCTACCATTTCAGTCCATCAAACTGAATTGTAGCCACGCAGCCTGACATTTGCCGTCATCCCTTACTTAGTTCAGCAGAATTTTGAATGACCAGATTGCAAATCCCTTACTCATGCATCCTTCTTCTTATAATTCATACAGTGATCAGGTACTTAACCTACAAACTTTTTCTCCTCTCCCATAATTAGTATTCTGTTTGCTTCAATTGATGAGGGACCCACAACTATATCTTCTTTCCAAGGTAAAGTTTTGTCATAGCCACCAGAAAGAATTCCTACTATACACATTTCTTGGGAGATGTTGCTTCAGACATGCAAAAGCTGGTTTCCACAGAAAGGTCAGTACTTCTGGCATGTGCTAACAGAAATGTTTTCAAGGAGAGTGAAAGAGAATTGACAGAGCCATTCAGTTTTGCTGTCAGCCTCAACTTATCACTCAGTTTAATCACTGCTGTTTGTTAAATCTGCTGTTTGAAGTTGAGAGGGAAACTGTAAGAAAACAGTACATATCTGTTGTAACAGCGTTCAGGTTTTTAAGTGTTGAGGACAAAGAAACATCCATCAGCTCATCTCTTCTCTCCCTCCCTTACTCATCTTCTGTGATCTAGGAAATTTTTGACATAGGAGTTCACCAGATGGTAGAAGCAGAGAGCTGTTTATTTTCTGTTCTCAGGACCTTGGGACCCTGGCTTGTGCCAACAGATAATTGTCCCCTATTCCATGTCACACTTGGCACAGAACTTGCTCACCAACCTTTTTTGCTTCCTTCACTTCAGATTATAACCTTTTGTCCTTTTGTTTCAAATGTTATTTCTCGAGTATATTAATCCTTTGTTGGGATTTTCAGGCAGCAGTCCCTTGCCATCAGTCCCCTCCTCCTCATAATTAGGGCTATAATTTGTCCCCTAATCTATCCTTCAGTCCCTGAATAGAGAGTTAGTGCCTTTATCTGAAAATTATCTCCACTTTACAAGTTTTACTTCAAGAATCAAAACATCTACTTTCTTCTAGGGGATCCCCCACTCATACACTGTCTGCGTTTCTCTTTTTTTTTTTTTTTTTTTTTCCTTCTGTGTATTTATCTATTGCCTTGAACCTTTTGAAAGCAAAAATGACCTAGACAGTTTTTTAGCAATGATCAGGGCAAATGTGGCAAAAAGTATTTATGAAAATAACAATTGCAGCTGTAAGACTGATCACCTCTCTCACTGATACACAGATTAACTTAAACATGACTTGACTAAAGTAGAAAACGTAAGTGTAAAAAGAACTAATGGAAAGACAAACTTCTTTATTTTATTTTAAATATACTTTGTAAACAACATATTTTATATTGCAATAGTCATCTTGGTCCCTCCTCCAAGCTGCAGTAGCTCTGTGTAAGCACAGCTAAAAATTATTGCTAAAATTGTTAAAATCTTGCCGATAGAAATCCAAATGACTAAGATAGTTGCTCTTCATTGTCTGACTTAGTTTGTTTAAAGGAGAAATCAACTCAAATTTCCTCCTTTAGTGTGGAAGTAAATGTTAAGACTTTACCTGAGTTATTGAGAGACATGAAATTATTCAGTTGAGGATATCAAAAAGTGCTCCTTTTATTCAAACCTTCTGAATTTGAGACCCATAAAGGCATTTTTGTAAAAAGCAGTCTCTCAGAAAAGAGTTCTCCTTTTTGTTTGAAACAGCCATGAGACTACATAAGTAATAGTTGTAATCAGAACACCAAATAAATCTTTGTTCAATGTAATATTTTCTCTTGTTCTGAAGTGTTTTGATTCTCTTGAGTCTCTTGTTTTGAAGTGTTTGAAAAGATTATAGAGCTGACAAGGACACAGCAGGAAAAAATACTCCAATATATGGGATTATACCAAACTGTCCTGTATCACTCAGCTATACATTTATTCTGATAACAACATTAAAAAATATATGCCAGGTTCCCCTCAAATCTATAATCAGATACTCTTTAAATAAATGCTTTAACTGACAGGTGACCTTTTTTCTATTCACTGAATTTTTCTTTGCTACCACAATGAACCTGGTGTGGTCACTAAACTAATCTCAGGTAAGAACACAGTGAGAAAAAAGCAGTTACCATGCCTCTCCTGAAAGGGTGTAACTTCTCATCGGGCTAGTGTTCTGTTCCCTTGTCTACTGCCCTTGAATTCTGCATCTATTCTGGCTAGATATAAGCTTTTTTTTTTTTTTTTTTTTTTTTTTAATAAATTAGCAGATGTGTGAGGATTTGCTTAGATGACAGATATCAGAATTAGAAGAGAGCTCCTCTTCTGATCAGTCACACAGGCAAATATAATGGAGTAAATTCTAAAGCTCTGCCCCTTCCTGATTTTGCTGTACTTATTTTAAATAGGAATGCAAAAATGTTAGAATAGGTGTGTGGGTCATACTGAAAGGTTCTGATAGTCCTCTAACACAATATGAAGACTGAATGCCAAGCAAAGACTAAGACTAATGAAGGCATGTAGTGGTTACTTTCCTAAAATACTCTTTTATCTCCAATGCTTTTAAGTTCAGGGATCACAGTCAAATTGAAAAATCCTTTTTAGTTTTGTCCTACTTTTCTGATCTCACACTGAATCCAGATAAACATTTAATTTATAACTCTTCTTAGAGACTTATTTTCCTCCTTTACATCAGCAGAGATGGATTTTACAAGTACTTTAAGCTGCCTTTTGTCAAGATAATAAATAATTGTAAGCCTATTACCCAAATCAACACTTTAGCACATTTTATTGGTTGTGTCAGCATTTTATTATGCAATGAATTAGTGTTCTACTGTAAGAAAGAAAAATACCCAAGAAAACTTACCAAGCATTGTCAACTGGGTGCCCTGTCACTGTACATCCAGCATACAGTGGTGAGTTTGCACAGTATTTTGAAGAAGTGCCACTGTTGTCTGCCACTAGAAACTCTCAACTGCACATAAAACCTATATGATATCATGCTATATCCTACCTTTCATGATGTCTCAAATGGAGGGGACCTTTATGCTGTCATCTGTGTTAGAAAATACTGTGCTTTTGCAGAAGAATATGCTGAAACAGGTGTTATATTGCTCCAAGAGGTACTGTATATAGTGAATCCAGCCTATCTTGAAAGGAGCTCTTTCCTTCTCTATCCTGTTCTCAGTCTTAGTTTCAGAATTAAATCTCAGACACCTTCCATAAATAAAAACAGAAACAGTGAAGCTTTCCCCTTTGTGCCATCAGTAAGGTGAGCTAAAGAAGAGTTGAGTTTCTGAAACTCACCCATACTGCACATTTTTCTCTGACTTCCTTCAAGTCCAATTTTCATAAAAAAGATTTTTTTTTTTTTTTGTTTTAAAACAAATATTCCAGTGTCACATATTTGTTGACAGTGTAGTCTTCTTCTCCTTACCTAGCATTGTTACCCATGTCCCAGGACAAAACTTCTGAATATGCACCACAATACTACAGAATATACCCATCTGTGTAATAAAAATGAGAGAGATCAATATAAATATCCAATGTGAAAAATCCAGGAAGGAGATGTATTATCCTAGGAGACAATCCCAGGGGCTGATACTCACAGGAAACATTGCAGGAATACTGATAGTGCTAACAAAGAGGTTCACATAAGCCACCTCCCAAAAAGAAGTGTTGTTAATGCTATTGAGAAAAGGATAATATGGGACTAGGAGGGTAGATATGGTAGATCTTCTTGTATCCTCCTTCCTAGAAGTCATTTACCTGAAATGGTACATCTAGCAAGAAAACTGTAAACATGTTGAAATTACTAATTTTTTTTCCCTTGTGGTAATACTGTACACATTTCTCCTCATCCCTCAACCAGACAGAATCTTCCAAGACTGCATGTGGGAGAAGCAATATTGCTGATATGTGGCTGCTCATTAATGATCACAAACATGCTGATTCCTGTTCAGAGGATGACCTGCTTGAGACTATCTGTAATGGTGAAAATACACATAGAATGGTGATGAACTGAACAAATCTATTTTAAATGAAGTCATGAAGTCATGAAGTCTAGACTAGAAACTCTCCCATGTGAGGATAAACAGGAATGCTGACTGGATTTCATTACAGGACAAAAAGATTTTTTAATGTGGGTGATTTCTAGGTATCCAGAGAAGAGAATTCTCTATGTTTTGTCCACCTGTTCTTGTTGGGCATAGTCCTCAGGAGTATGATCTCAGAGTAAGTTTCAGAGTTTATCCCTTTTCAGGGATGTAAAGGTCTCCCAAAGAAATGCATCACTGTGTCAGCAGTGTTCCTACAATCGTTGAACTTCATACAAAAACAGTGCTTCAGCTCCACCACAAGTGGTTGAGGACAAGCTTTTGAAAATGAGAGTTTGTGTTTATGTACACTGAACTTTAGAAAATAGATGGTCTTGTCTGTGTTGTATGTCTGTATTGCAGAGACATCTGGAAAGATAGAAGGGCTTGCTCCTGTACCTCTGTATGCAGAGTTGTATTGTGTTATTTGTCTCCTGTGACCCACTATCACCCACTAAGCCGATCTTGTATTTATATCTAATGAGAAACAGGAAGGGGAGATGGCTGTGATAGACTGAAAACTAGAGTGACACTGACATGGGTATGAACATATTCATACAGATGTTAAATACTAGTAGGAAGCTAAACAGCACAGGTACACTAACAACGGAGAGGTCAGGGTTGTTGTCACAGGATGATTTAGGGATGAGGTAGACACAATAAGAAAAAACACCACTCAATGACATAGAATCTAAAGTATATTTACTAAGTGGACTGGGTATAGTGAATAGATAGCAATTTCTATTCTAAGATTTCTGTCATGTGCACATACAGGCACACACTATACAGCAAACACATCAACCAAACCTTCCAGTGTAGCTGTTTGGTGGTGCAATTCTTATATCCCTCCCTGCCCTCCTTGTCGGGCTGCTTGGTGCTAGGTGTCATTCCATCCACATTCCCCCGAGCCATACACCAATCTGTGGAGATAAGTACTGATAACCTTAATGAGCCTGTCTCCTGCCCCCCTCTGACTGCTGGGAAAGGGTTATAGTGGCCCATCATCTCCTGATGGCCGGGCACACCTGTGCCTGGGATGTGGTCAGATGGAACAATGACAGGGTTGCATGTTCATCAAATTCTTGTGCAACTGCCGGAAGGCACCAGATAGTATTTGACAAAAGTAAATTATCTTGGACCCTATAAAATGCAACCACCAGAGAGACCCTTTGAGCTCTCCTGGATTGCAGCGGGCATGTGACCAGCATCTCCCCTGAGCTGGGACACCTCTCAGGTACCAAAACCCTTAAGGTGTTGTCTGCTCCAGATAGAAGGCCAGGGCGAAGTCCACCCGCTCAAGTCTCAATTATCGCCAGTTGAGGAATGCCAAGGCATTGTGAGTATTTGCTCTAAACTCGAGAGGGAAACTTAACTTTGAGCTAGCTTCTATTTTACTCATTCTTTCCCTGTTCATTGGTGTGTTTGTGGGTACATACGCTTGCCCTTGTTCCTCTGTGTGTTTGTCCCTTTTGTGTTCGTGTCACTGAATCCAAATACCTTTGTTTCTGTATGTATATGTCTGTTTTCTGTATGTGTATGTATATATATATATATATATATATATGTATAAATTAAAGTACCGTTAAGTAAGTTAGAGTGAATATTGTCATTTTAGAATCTGAATAAGTAGCTTTTCTTTCTGAGTTATTTTGTATTGACAAATTGTTGTTAGTTATTAATAAATCTAAATTATTTTTACTAAATCATTACCATGCCAATACTTTCATCTGTGACAAGCTGATGCCAGCACTCTGGACTCAGGTGAACAAGGCACTCACTCCAACTTAAATCCAAGATGGTCATCTGGATTTTAATGTGGACCTCAGGCTCAGTCTTCAAAGGTATTGGACTTTCATTAATGTGTTTGTGTAGAGGAGTTCGTCTCAATTATTTCTCTAACTTAGATGGTTGGCATAAGTCAACATTAGCCTTGCTAGTCATGCCACACCAGATGAGCCACTTTGACATTCTCCATATCTGAAGCCAATCAGCATTTGCCACCTGGGTGACAATCACCTTGTAGCCTCTCACTGGGTATGTAACAAGGATGTAAAGTTTTTAACAGTTTTGACAGCTGTAGTCCAGAACTCTCAGGTAGGCCTCCTTGATAATAGTGATCTGTGTGCTTTGCTTCTCAGCACATCTTGGAATCACCTAATGAGTGAGAACAGGGTGTATGTAGTCAGTCTCATTCTATCTGAGTGGTATTTTCAGACAGGCTTCACTTTGTGATACGTTCTGTTAGGGCCTGAGTGTGCCTGTAGTCATGAATGTCCCCAACTACCCTCATCTGGGACTGCCATGGGCCCAGGAACTCCATCTAAGCTTAGACCTGGACCTTCAGTTCTTCCCTGATCTATTTTATATGTATCTAGTTCTGTCTCTGATCCTGCCTCCTGAATGGACATTGTACCTATGTTGTAGGTAGCTTGTCTTCTGGATGGACCCCTCGTATGCACATTGTAGCTTTATTCCAGCTGTGTTTTTGGCCCTGTATCTTGGATAAACTTTGAACTGTGAGTCCATACAACAGTAGAATACCATTGTAACAAGGAAAACTAATGGTATCTTGAGCTGCATTAAATGTTGCCAGCAGGTCAAGGGAGGTGATCCTTCCCCTCTGCTTAGCTCTGGTGAGGCCACACTTGGAGCCCTGTGTCCAGTTCTGGGCTCCCCAGTACAAGACAGATGTGAACATACTGGAGAGAACCCAGCAAAGGGCCACAAAAATAATTAAGGGACTGTAGCATCTGTCACAAGAGGAGAGGCTGGGAGACCTGACACTGTTCAGCCTGGAGAAGAGAAGGCTTGCAGGGATCTCACCAATGTGCACAAACACCTGAAGGGAGTATGCAAAGAGGGTAGAGACAGGATCTTTTCAGCACTGCCCAGTGACAGGACCAGGGGCAGCAGGCACAAACTGAAACACAGGAGGTTCCTTCTAAACACAGGGAAACACTTTATTACTGTGAGGGTGATTAAGAACTGGAGCAGGTAATCCAGAGATATTGGGGAGTCTCCATCCTTGCACACAATTAAAAGCCACCTGGATCCTGGACAACTGGCTCTGGGTGGCTCTGCTTGAGCAGGGTGGGTGGGCAAGATGACCTCCAGAAGTCTCATCCAACCTCAATTATTCTTTGATTCTCTGAAAGGCCTTCTTTTCAGTCCTGTTTCTGGACCACAGCCCAGGCTTCTTTTGCTCCTGATTACACTTCCTGAATGTATCCTGGACCTGGTTCACTGCTTGCCTTGCTTGGGACTGTTGATGAACCCTGCACCCTACTCTGCTTGCTATGTTCAGGTGCTATGGAACCATGCCCTGGTTAGTGAATGCACTGCTAGAGCTCTGGTCACCCTTGGTTCCTCGTTTGCCTTCCCCACTGGACCTTGCTACTTCTTGTCATGTTTCTCAGAAGTATATACATAATAATGCCTAGACCTACTCATACAATCTCTCCTCATAGTAGTTTTCAGGTGAAATAAATAGAAAATAAACATACAGAATGATGAGGGGCTTCAGCAGGGAATGGAGGCACTTGGAAGGACTTAGCAGGCATGCTGGAGAAATGACTTAGTATGAGCTTCAGGCATGATCTGTAGCAGGAATGATTTGTGCAAGCCTTGGATGCAAAATCAAGCAATAGAGTGTAAGACAAGGGAGGCTGGTTTTTCTGGTTTTTTCTTTGGTTGGTTGGTTGGTTTGGTTTGTTTTTTTTGTTTGTTTTGTGTTTGGGGCTTTTGTGTGTGGGTTTTTTTTTTTTTTTTCCCCCCCATGCAAGAGCACCGTAATCTAGCTGGGAATAACATAACATGAACTAATGTCTGGGAGCTGAAATCTGAAATCATTGAGGTGCCAAAAACTCATTGAGGTGCTGGAGCATGTTCAAAGAAGATCAGTTAAGCTGGCAAAGGGTCTAGAGAGCTCCTTAAAGGAGCAGCTGAGGGAACTGGTGTTGTTTATCTTGGAGAAAAGGAGGCTGAGGGCTGAGGGGAGAACTCATCGCCCTCTACAACTACCTGAAATGAGATTGTAGTAAGGTGGGTGTTGGTCTCTTCTCCCAAGTAGCAAGTGATAGGTCAAGAGGAAATGACTCAAGTTGTGACAGGGAAGGTTTAGATTGGAAATTAGGAAAGATTTCTTCACCAAAAGGGTTATCAAGACTGGGAACAGGCTGCCCAGGGAAGGGGTTGAGTCACTATCTCTGGAGGTATTTAAAAGACATGTAGATGTGGCACTTAGGGACATGGGTTAGTGGTGGACTTTGCAGTGCTAGGTTTACAGTTGGATTCAATGATCTTAAAGGTCTTTTCCAACCTAAATGATTCTGTGATTCTATCAAATATCTCCTGATGGAAATAAGGCAGAATTACTCAAGAATGAAGGTGCTCAACAAATTAACAAGAAAGGAGGTGATTTCTTCACTTCTTGAAGTCTTCCCATCATTTATTTATTTATTCTCTAAATGAAAAGTAAAATTAATTATATTAATTTCTTGTTGTGAAATATATAAGGTATCAGGATGATAATTCAATGGTCTTTTCCGGACTTTTAACAGATACATGAGTTCATGAAAATGGTAGCTTTGAAATTAGTTTCCAAACTTTTGTTAGAGGCCTTGGCTTGTTGATGCCAGCTGCTGGCAGCCTGAGGTCTGCTTACAGTTTATCTTTTTCAAGAAAAGGAGGCATTTACTCCATTTATTCTTTTTTAATCCATTGGCTGGAGTGAAAGGAGATATGCACTTTCATACCACCTGTAGATATTCTGTAATCTGGAGTGGTTGAGTCATCTTCAACACCACAAAGACTGACCTAAATTATGTACGGGTCATTCTAAGCAATTAACATATGGTATAGTCAAAGACCACCTGCTCTCTACACATGTTCTTCCTTCTTAGGCGTGCTTGTGACATGTCCTAGGGAGTGAAGCAATTACTTCTGGACCAGATCCACTAGTCTGTTCAACCTTACTGTCCCTGTGAAGATATCACAAGATGGGAATGGACAAGACTCTTGACCTTTGGGAACATAAGTACTTCTTCCCTTGTTTTTTGAAATTCAGCAATAGCTCTGGTGTGTTACTTTCAGTCTTCTTCCCAGTGTTACGTTTTGATAGTAGTTGAACTTTAATTTTCACAGCCTTCCTGCATCTTTCACATGATACCATCATCTCATGTCCTTATCCAGTGATGGAGGCAGTAGAACAGTGTGTTTGTCCTCTAGCAATATAAAACCACTAGCATCACCCCAATCACATATCAGGGTGGATGTGGGCAAAGGTACAGGAGGGCATTCTGAAGAGCCATAGTGTTAAACAGGAGTACCCAATAGATGGACTGCTGTTCACACATGTCCTGACACTGTTTCTTTCTGTGTAGGAGTTATTTTTTTTTTTTTCCTTTATTCCCATTCTGATTTTTTTTTTTGTCCAAATAAGTGTCTAAACTTCATTTACTTGCATTTACCCATATATTAGCTTCTGTACTATGAGCAAAAGAACAACTCTGTCTTCATGTGAGGCCCTTATGTAACAGCAGTGGGGGTTACATTTCATAATAAATGAATGGGGGAGCCGTGCTGATGTGTAGATGCATCTGTACTTCCCAAATGGCAACATGCATGACATTGCAGGCAATGCCAAAAAAGACTAAAGACTTTTTTTCCTTCCTCTGCACCCAGTACATTTATGGTTGTAAAACCATCTTTTCTGCCCTCCACCTGATTTTTTCTTCATTTCGTCTAAGATTGGACTAATCTTTGCAGATTCTGAACTGCTGTGGTACAAAAAACTATTGACAAGGTTGGGATAAAACATCGAAAAGTCTATTTTTCCTCATGCTGACAAAATGTACCACTGTTCATCTAAATAGTGCTGTTCAGTAGGCATGGGTTGGTTAATGTCATAAATACTCTAAGATGGCTACAAGTGAATCATAAGTTCTAGCTCTTTTGTTTGGGGTTACTGAATCTAATGGTCCAATAGTGTCAAGACTGCTACAGATCCCTTTACCTTGGTCCTCCCAGCAGCAAGGATGAATGTGTATTCCCAATAGACATACAACCACATGCAGAGTACAGATACCTGTATACATGCAGCCAGCCGCACAAATCAATACAAACAGAAACACTCATGCAAACACAGATAGCACTAACAGACCTGGATGTATGAGACTCTGAGGCCTGCAGCCCCACTCCATTTCCTGGTACAGACCCCCTCACTCACAAACACAAACCTCGGGCACTCCTTCATGCACAGGTGCGTACATACACACACTGGATCCCAGTAACTGGCCTTAGACACTCAGTTTACCCACCAACTGGCCCCAGACTCCCTGGTCCTCCAGCTGCCTCATACACCCCTACACACACTGGAACCCTCACTTACACGCTATGGATGTCCCAGGAACTGGCCTTAGACATGCCGTCTGCTTGCCGACTGGCCCTGAATACTCTTTTTCCCAGTCACTGGTACTGGAATGTGAAAACCTCTGAAGCCTGCAGCCCCACTCCAGTTGTTGGTACACACTGTAAGTACTGGATGAACCTTCTCCTGTCCTCATAATAAGATATTGTCAGTGAATATTCTTTATTCACTGTTCCATATAATACTACACATCACTGGAAGTTGTGTTGTAGGACATTATTGCTACAAAAGACCAAAATAATTAAACTCATGCTTCTTGAATGGAAAAGAAACTAAAACTTTATTTCTAATTCAAGGAGCTGGGTTCTGGGCATCTGAGCATTAAGAAAGTATTAAAGACATGATACTATACAATATGATACAATATGATATGGAAGTGCAAGGAAAACCCATCATTGATTATAACAATGTGGAAAGAATAGGAGGGTGACAGAGAATCACCAAGAAATAATATTCAGAAGTTCTTAGACAGAAGCATAGATCCTTTGCTAAGGAAAAGTAGAAAGTATAATTTGATATGTTACGGATGATGTGATGAAAAGCACTCTTCCTTTATTCTCTATATAACTTGCCACCTGCCTAGTTGAAAACAAAAGAGAATAATTAAAAAAAAAAAACAAAAAAAACAAAAACCCAAAACCCAAACACAAAAAAACCCCACAAAAAACCCAAACAAAAAACTAGCAAAAGGAACAAATACAATAATCTAGGAAATAATAGACCATATTTATCAGTGTCCCAAGTGTTGTCTCCTGAGAGCATTAACAGAAATGACTATGTTGTGTCTCCATTCTTTCTCCCTTTTTTGTACCAAGGAAATGTCTTAACCTGTACAAATTATTTACTTAAATACTGAATTAATAAATTTACATGCAACTTTGTGTGTCAGATGACGAATCTGGTGACAATCTACTATGGTGACTACATTGATGGACAAGGGAAGAGTTACAGACATCATCTACCTGGACTTCAGTAAGGCATTTGATATGGTCCCACACACATCATTGCTGCTAAACTGGAGAGACATGTTTGATAGATGGAATGTTATGTGGGTAAGGAATTGGCTGGATGACTGTGCCCAAAGAGTCAGTGGCTCAATGTCCAAGTGGAAAATAGTAACGAGTGGTGTCCTCAAGGGTTTGCACTGGGACTGATTCCATTTAATAACTTCATCAAACTGACATCAATAGTGGGACTGAATGCACTGTCACCAAATTTGTGTACGACACCAATCTGGGTGATGCAGTTGATATGCCTGAGGGAAGGGGTGACATCCAGAGGGACCTGGACAGGCTTGAGGAGTGGGCTGGTGTGAACACCATAAAGTTCAACAAGGCCAACTACAAGGTCCTGCAACTAGGGGTCTGGGCAATCACTAGGATCAGTACAGGCTAGGGGATGAATGGCTTGAGCACAGCCCTGTGGAAAAGGATTTGGGGACAGTCTCAGGTGAAAAACTATACATTGGTTGGCCATACGCACTTGCAGCCCACACAGCCAAGCGTATCTTGGGCTGAATCCAAAGAAGTGTAGCCATCAGATTAAGGGATGTGATTCTACCCTTCTACTCTGCTCTCATGTGACCCCACCTGGAGTACTCCATCCAGTTCAGGGGGCCCCCAGCACAAGAAAGAAACAGGCATGCTAGAGCATATCCAGAAGAAGGCCACAAAAAAGTTCAGAGGGCTAGAACACCTCTCCCATGAAGAAAGGCTGAGAGAGTTGGGGTTGTTCAGGCTGGAGAAGAGAAGCCTTTCAATGAAAAGAAGGCCTCTTGTGGCCTTTAAATATACAAGCAGGTTTATAAGAAAGATAGAGACTTTTTAAAAACCAAGGCCTGTAGTGACAGGACTAGGGGCAAGGTTTTAAACTGATACGGGGTAGCTTTAGATTAGATATAAGGAAGAAATTTATTATGATGAGGGTGGTGAGACACAGGAACGGGTTGTCCAGAGGAGTTGTGGATGCCCCATCATTGGAAGTGTTCAAAGTCAGATTGGATAGGCCTTTGAGCAATTTGATCTAGTGAAAGATGTTCCTTCTAATGGAAGGAGGGTTGGACCAGATGATCTTTAATGATCCTTTCTTACCCAGACCATTCTGTGGTTCTATGATTGTGATTCAGTAAAGTACAGACCTACTTCCTCTAGTATCCTTGAAGAAGGACACAAAGTCATAAATGCGATTCTGTTCATACTTACCCTCAATTCCACCAGGTCACTTTTCAAATACATCTCCCAGTCCTGCTTTTAAAGGAACAAGTGCTGAAGCTTCCACTGCTCTGAGCAGGAATATCTTTCAGCCATATGAGAAACTTACCGATAAAAACTATTTCCTGGTAGTTAGTTACACTTCTCCCATTTTTTCAGATTTATGCCATTGTTCTTTGAAATTTGTGTAATTCTTTGTTCAGATTTATCCCACGTATCTCCTTGAAAACCTTGCTTATTACTTTCACTACAGGCATGAGTCGCTTTCAAATGCTTACAGAAAAGTATGATATATCTGATATTTATCTTCTTTACTTTCTGGAGAACTGGTCCTTAATACTCATCTTTGTCCATGTGCTTAAAGAGTATTTTGAGAAGGAATTTCTCTGCTAGATAGCACTGATTTTATTTGAGTTCTGGAAACACAATAATAGAAAACTAATCACATGATTTTTCAAACTAGCCTTCACAAAGCCTGGCAGAACACATGGAGGGCAACCTTACAGCTGAGAATAGATTTAGTCTGTATCCACTGATCCTTGTATTAGTGAGTAAGATCAGTCTTCAAGTAGCACACTAGCCTACCTTGGCTGTCCACACCAGACTGCTCACGAAAACTGCATAGAGCAAAGCTTTGCCACAGAGAATGAGGTAAGTGAGCTTCAGAGAATTTCCATACCTCAAGTAGGACTCTGCAAATCAAACAGCATTTGTGTATTGAATTATTGTCATCACAAGAGACTAGATCTAATGTAGCTTTAATCAAGTAAGAACCCTTGACAGCTTTAGCTAAGCAACACAAAGGAACTAGAGCCAAATGAATGGCTCTGTTGACACGAGATAGCAAGGGATGGGAAAGAACACTGTGATTCAAAGAACTAAAGAGAGAAAGCGAGTCTAGGAAAGCAGAGATTCTCTTTATGCCAAAAAAGTATATCCTGACAGGGAATGTTTAACTATTGTGTTGCCACACCTATTGAAAAACTGTACTGTACTGTTTGTGTGAATCCCTCCTAGGAACTCAAATTAAGCTGAATCACAAGATATGATTGTTTTCCACTTGTTATTGTCAGTGGCCTTGTGAGTGCTGCTGATATACCAATGAAGTTTTACATAGCTCAGAATAACATGATATCTAGAACTTTTATTCTTGTAGATTTTTCACTCTTAAACAATTGCAGTAGTATTGAGAGACCAGCCTGGTCTTGGTTCAGCCCTAAGATTCCTGAAGCATTAAAGAAATTGGTAAAATGTTTCTGTATGAGGGAAAGGAATAGTTTACATTAGAAAAAGAATCCAGACCAAATATAAACAGATGAATCAGAGATCTGTCTC